>NC_139538.1:94448196-94527374 GCF_965153285.1 Podarcis tiliguerta
GCACGATGTCTCTTTTTTCAAGTTACATCTTCCATAGGTCAGTTTCATTTGTTTAGACATTAGGGTTACATTAGGAAGAAAAGGGGAGAAGAGGTGGAGGGGGCCATGGGGTTGGGGTTGGGAGGAGAGGTTTCTATTTTGCTTAATTTATGTGTGGGGTTTTGTGTCAGTGTCCTTTGTACAGGTTCTTTTTGCTATTTGCTTGCTTTCCTTTGGTGGTGAGAGAAATTGGGGTTGGCCTAGGGTGCGGTTGCTTGTTTGGGGTTGGCTGAGGTGTTTTTGAATCGGGTTAAGCCATATTGATTCGCATGCTGTTGGCGGTGTGGCATTTGCCCAATTTTTGGGGATACGTTTGGGGGAGAGAAAGGGTTAACCAGTAAGAAAGCTGTTTTTGTCGTTAGTTCAGTTAGTTCTTTTGGGGGGGGGGAGATAGAGGAGTCAGAGTGAGTTAGAGACAGGGACAAGACTGAGAGGGAATAGAGTGACAGCATTTGGAATATATTTCAAAACTTGTTTGTGTTTGAAATAAACTTTAATCTTCATTGTTAACTCTACCTGACTGAGACTCAATTCTTCACCGGGGAACCCTGGGGTTTCTTCCGCAAAATTGGTGTTAAGCGGAAGGATAAAGTAGTGGTGTACAGGTCAATAGTCCGTGAAACGACCGGGGTCTCTGTGCGAACGCCATAGGCGGGTTCTTGTCATTGTCTTGTTGGGCTGTGCATGTGATAAAGGGGAGCCATACCGGGGTGAAGGTATCTTATTCTATTTGTCCCTGTATCAGTTTCAGTTTATTGGTTAATTTTTCTAGTAGGGCTGTTTCCCATACTATTTGGTACCATTGGTCCATGCTTATTCCTGACAGGTCTCTCCAGTGTTTGGCTATGATGTTTCTGGTTGCTGAGAGTAGCCGGGTTATGAGTTCTTTTGTGATGTGAGTGGGCATTATTGTCTTGGAATATGTTTAGTAGGGCCAGTTCTGGGGTGGTTTCTAATACTTGCTTAGTTATTTTACACATTTCTTGTAATAATAATAACAATAATAATTTATTATTTATACCCCGCCCATCTGGCTGGGCCTCCCCAGCTACTCTGGGTGGCTTCCAACAAAACATTAAAATGCAGTAATCCATCAAACATTAAAAGCTTTCCTAAACAAGACTGCCTTCAGATGTCTTCTCAAAGTCTGGTAGTAGTTGTTATCTTTGACATCTGGTGGGAGGGCGTTCCACAGCTATTTGTTTTTCTTTTTGTCAATTATTTGCCTCAATTACATCTTTAATTAGGACCGTATGGTGCTACGGGCTGTTTGTCCATCCAGCTAAGCATCATCTGCACTGACTTGATGGCAGCTCTGCAGGGGTTTGGCCCAGAAGTCTTCTTCCTCAGCTCCATGAACCCTTTTCCTACTAGCTCTGGTATGAGAGGCACTGACTGCCAGAGGGGAATGGGAGCTCACAAAGCCCATTGTTTCAGCCATTTTGAATGGATTGATTGTCTTCTATTGTAAATGGTTGCAGGATTTGGCTTGGCAAAGGGTTTTGTAAACTAGTTCATAAATGGAAATACTAACCCACACAGGCCCCCTGGTGGGAAATGATGTTACTCTAAATGGGCATGGAAATACCTGTGCACCTTTTCTGTCATTCTTTGACTGTAATCGAGATTTAGCTGCTGTCTCTAGTTTCAAGGCAGGCATTTGCATTTGTGAACGCATCTTCTTTGCAGGAATGTAGCTATTCCTCGTTTGTAAAGATACCCAACCATTAGCCCAAATGACACAAAAATCTCTTGGTTTTGTAATTTTTATCTCTTCCTCAGTTTCCCACTCTTTTTTGCACCTTTTTATCATATGCTTCTCTTTAACCTCTGGACAAAACTGTGCATACTTCTGTTATATAAGATATAGATATATTCGTGTATATTTGCTAGTCCATTTCCCCCTTAACTACACACACAAACCAAATGATTGAATATGTTATGTTTTAGAAATTCAAATGCATGTGCAGTAGAGGCTGCAATTTTTATTCCCATTCAGAGTATGTATTATATTTCACAAAGAAGTTGCAAAATACATTTTGCCAAATACTTTTCTAGCCCTCTTTTTTGAGAATTGCTTAACTTTGTGCAGAGGTTGCTCAAGCTCTTCTGAAGCACACCAAAAGTCCACCAAGTCCCGCATCCTGTATCCCAACAGGGACCAGGTAGATGCTGCCAAAGAAGCAGGTAATCAAGGCAATCGCTCCCCCTCACTGTTTGGCCTCAGCTCTGAACATGGAGGCTTCAGTTAGCCGTCATGCTTACCAGTGGTTGACAGTCATATCCTCCCTGACTCATCCAGTCCACTTGTAGCATCATTGCCTGAGGTCAGTTGGGAAGCTGAGCAGAGAATGGCTGACATTCATTGCTGTGGGCGGAAATTCCTACGGATCAGTTTGTAGTAACCATGGGGAGGCTCATAACCAGATCTGCAAGGCATGCCTGCCTCTACCTCTTTGCTTGTCTCAATGGTGAACAGAGAAGTGGAGAATGAATGGAAGAACGTTGTCATGCCAGCCCTCCTTCACATCCCATTAATAACCAGGGCTGTTGTGGTGACTGGGGCTGATGGGAAATGCAGTCCAAAACATATGGAGGGCACCAGGTTAATGAAAGCTGCTGCATTGGTTGGCACAAGGAAAACTCGACTTGGGAAACTGATGTGTAGACTAGTAGTCAGGTTTAGCCTCCCATCCCAGTGAGTGAACATAGATCCATCAATACCCAACAACCCCCTCTCTAAGCAGTGTTCCTACACTGGCCCAAACTCCCACTACTGGGAGTTTAAACACACCATATGTTTAAAGCACAGAGCTCCCACCCTACCCCACCCCCAAATCCTGGAAACTCTAGTTTCCCCCTCACAGAGCTATAATTCTCAGCACCCTGAAGCTGAAGTCTTCCGGGCTCTTTGGGGGAAGCCATGTGCTTCATTTGTATGGGGTGTGTGCAGCCATACTCCTTTTTTAAGTATGCCATAACCCACAGTAGGGAGGCAAGGACAGTGTTGGAAGGGACCCTTGGGGTCATCTAGTTCAACCCTTTGCAATGCAGGAATCTCCACTAAAGCATCCATGGCAGATGGCCATCCAGCCTCTGCTTAAAAACAAGACTCCATCACCACCCACCTCCCAAGGGAGTCCATGCCACTGTCAAACAGCTCTTGGGATCAGAAAGTTCTCCCTGATGTTTAGTCGGAATCTCCTTCCTTGTAACTCGAATCCATTGGTTCTGGTCCTACCCTCCAGACCAGGAGAAAACAAGCTTGCTCCTTCTGCCATGTGACAGCCCTTAAGAAATTTGAAGGTGGCTCTCCTATCTCTTCCTTCAGAGACATACAGGTTACTGTGTGTTTCCCCCCCTTCAGTGTAGCTAGCAGCAACAGGGGAAAATACATAAGCTGTGAGGAAGCAAAGAAAAAGAGATCAGAAGATGCAGATCTTTCATATTTTGTCAATTTTGGACCTGAATAGAACTGGCTTCAAATAAAAATTCCCAGAACATGGATTGCTGATGTCCTCATCCTCCAGCCCCATGGAACAAGCAGCACCTGCCCCCCCCCCCAAAAAAGGGGTGTCAACTCACCTTGTCCCTTTGGGTCATGCGGTGATTAAGATTTTTAGTAGGCTGACGCTTTTAAAGCTTGTTCGGGACTGCTCGAACTGTAGTCGACAAGGATCCAAGATAGGATTGCATGTGGGACATGCCCAAACCACAAGGAGTTTGTGTCAGAGTGGGGGGACCCTGTCTCGTGTGCCATATTGTCCTTAACTATCAGCACTTTGTCACAACAAACAGGCAGCTTTAACTGTGTTGTTTGAGCTCTAGCTGTTATGTATTGAAGAACACATCCCTGGCCACCAGGAGTATCGTATATATAGTTTTCACTCAGGTCCACGTCAGTTACTTTAGGCGGGAAACCCTGGGTGGTTGTTGTTACAATGCTGACAGCCGGCTGCCTATAAAAGCAGGCCGGCTGAGCTGTTTGCTGTTCAGTTCCAGCTTACTATATAAAGAACCACTTGGATAAATCTCTGTGTCGTCTGCTTTGTCAACCCACTAAATAGTGGTGACGAGGATGGGATCGGATGGACGTCAGAGTACAGCCAGATTCTGACACTTACTGAGCTGAAACGCTGAGCGAAATCACTGAACAGTACCAATTCAGAGCTGACTGTACTGGCTAGACCACTGTGTTCCATCCATTGCCCACCAGGTCGGCATTGGAACCATGGCTTCACTTGTGCCTCTACCGCTGTTTGCCCCAGCCTCTGAATCATGGGACTCCTACCTCGCTTGGTTCGACTGCTACCTCCAAGCCAACGAGCTGACGGAAGTGTCAGAGGAGCGGAAGCAGGGCCTATTCCTCAGCCTCTGTGGGCCTGAGGTGTTCGAGACGGCCCAAGCATTGGTTGCACCTCTAACAGTCCAGGCAGCGCCGTGGGACACGATTCAAGAGAAGCTCCGCAACCACTACGCGCCAAAGCCGTCCAAGATTGCTGCCCACCATGCGCTCTACCACCGGAACCAGGCAGAGGGGGAGTCAATCAACAACTACACCGCCGCCCTCTTGACAGGCTGCAATGCACTGCGAGTTCCAAGACTTTGACGATGCCCTGATGGATCGAATCGTCTGCGGAGTCCAGGACATCCGTCTGCAACGGCGTCTCCTCGCCAAGCCAGACCTCACGCTGCAGAAGGCCATTGAGGCTGCGACCTCGGAAGCTGCTGAATGCTCTGCCCAGGAGATCCGCAAGACCAGCAGCCCGCGTCTTGCTAGGAAGCCAGTTCCAGTGCATCACGAAGAGGCCAGCAGTGACGAGGCATCCTCCAGTGAAGAGGATGACATGCACCAGACAAAGCAGGAGCGCAGGAAGTTCAAACAAAAGTCCAAGGGCCAATTGGAATGTGCCGGCTTTGTCAACCCACTACTTAATACTAGCCATCTGCTCTTTGCTCGCTGAATAATGTGTCCCAGCCGGTACCAGTCTTCACAATATGCCAGGGCTCAGCTATAGCCATGTAATATCACATGAGACACACTGGATCTCACAGCTCTGCTAGGTATAACAGCACCCTCCCCACAAAGCAGTTAAACTTTGGAGGAATGGGAACCTTTTACAAAGTATTTAAAAAAAACAACAGAATGAGTTGGACTCCTTGGCAGGTTTTGAATGAACATGCACAAATTTATTTGTTGACATAATAGATGGATAACTTATAGGTTTTTACATTCTCATAACATGCAGAGAACAATATATGCAAATAAATCAGAAAGAGGAACTGAGGGAAGGGAGGAAAATACAATTGTTGAAATAATTTGTTATGTGAAAATAATGAATAAAAACTTTTTTTATCTAAAAAAAGAACAATGCACTGCGCCGTGGGCGAGGGTGTGAACTGGGCAGCCCCCTGCTTTTCTGCCCAGTAGTACATATGGGGAAACTTTGCTTTCCTAGTATTTACAGCATCCATCTTGCGATTCCTCAGGAGGTTAAGTATCTGCGACAATGATAAAATGCTTCCGTTTACAACGGCATAATTCTTTCCAATATCTGGGCACACGGACATTTCCTGACAATGTGTGTTTGGGGAGATGGAGGAGGAAACACCTGCCTTTATGCATGACATCACGACCACGACATTCACAATTGGACTGCAAATGTAGTTAACAGCAGCTTTCTCCCAGCCAAGAAGTGGCTCAGAAATCCAGGGGGGGATTTCAAAGCAGGCTGCACAAAATAAACATTCTTAACCTTAAAGCTATTAATAGGCCTTTTTTAAATTAAAGCCACAACACAAAGGCGTTCCTCATTAATCCCATCTATCTTCCCCTTTCACACAAGTTATCTCCCATGCTGTTCAATGTCCCCAACATTACACAGATTCTTAGGCTTTGTTTGGTGCTTTGAATTGATTTTAAAGCAAGTCACTTTGAGTTACCTTATAAGAAACGACTAACAAATACAATAAATAATAGTAAAATAGAATGATGATAATATAAGCTCAATTGTCTGGAAGCTTGAAGTACCATTTGGCTTCTAAACTAGTTTGGTGCTCAGAAATCATGATTTGGTTCGATTTGGTCTGTATTGAGCCACAGTCTCACATCGGCTAACGCCGCAGGAGTTGTCTTTATTGTGTGTACGTGGGGTGCAAAAATTCACTACTTTGCTGCATCTCTTCCCATAGATGATGTCCTTTTTCCTGTCTCTCTCGGAGACCACCTTGGTAGGAAAATAGAAGAATCACTAAGGAGAGGTAACCAACCGGCCAAAGTCAGAAGGTAGCATCTAACAGTAGTGACAGCAGCATGTTTGTGACTTAAAAGAAGTGGCTACATACAATTGTGGTTTAGTGCACTGAAGTAGAGACATGTTTAAGTAGCAAAAATGGTAAGACTATTAAGAGTAGAATACAGCACCTCAGAGTAAAAATAAATGTTGATGTAGCAATTTGTGATGCTATCTGACAAACACACTGCAATGCACCAGTTTCTTAGTGTGCTTGCCAGATTAACAATTGGCGAATGAAACTTGAAACTCAACACTGACGTCGTTTCTGCCAATAACAGCCGTTACATCAAATTGTGCAGAAACGCATTGCTGTATCAGCATACAGCTTATAGATCCGTCTTTGCTATATATAGTCATGACAGCAGGCCTGTCACAATATCCCCAGTACACAAAGGCTTTATTAGGTTCCCCCACCCGTTCTACAAGCAGCTTTTAGAAGTGGAAACATGTTGTTTGAAAACAGGCATTTCGAACATGAACCATACTGATTTGGTGTTTTGGTGTATTTTGCAAATAAATAAATAAATAAATAAATAAATAAGTGTTTTCAGTAGTATACTCTTACAATTCTAGTAAAATATTAAGAAAAAAAGTCAGCTTTTCTCCCTACAAAATATGAATTTCAAGATGCATATTTTGTCCAATGTGGCACATGGGGGCACATCATGCTGTTGGCACCCACTGAGGTTTCCAGCCTCTGCTGATTTATTGAAATGACAGTTTGGGAGGGCTGGGGGGGGGGTTGTTGGGGGAGTGTTACCTGCCTTGAGTTCTATATTTATTTGTTGGCGTTATCCTTGTTTAGGAATTCTGAGCATCACCAGGCTTAGTTCTATGAAACAGGCATTTTGTAGTCCAAAACAAAACAAGTGCCTCTGAACCGAAAAGTATTGGGGACCCCTATGGTAGCAATGCGTGAGAAATCAACCACTTGTTTGCAAGACACAGTAATTTATTTCCCGGTAAAAAGCTCATTTCCAATTATATTAACTCATAGTATATATTAATACAACTATTTCATACAACATGCAACATAACAGTCCTGCAGTAAAACTGCAATGAACTGATTAATAACTGTTTATATACATGCTAATAAACCAATTTTGTCCAGTCCTTCAATGTACTTGTCACTGCCAGACAGAAAACTATTCTGTCCTCTTTGCGCAACATTACTTCCCCCATAAAAGCATTTTGCAAACAGGAAGGAGGTCATCCAAAATCTGAGCATCCATTTCAAGCAAACTTCCTACAAAAACCACAGCCCTGAATTTCAGGAAGCGTCAGTCTACACTTCATTCTGCAGCTACTTCCATGTAAGGGGCCCTGATTTTCCAGTGTCTCTGGCTCGAGGTCCCTTCAATCCAATGGACTGCCCTGAGCGACTTCTCAAATCACGATCTGAAACTTCACTTTGTGCCATCTCTTCATCGTATCTAAGGGAAAAAGAGAAAGTCAGTATTTTCCCATGGGATTCACAGGTGGGCTAAGCAATGATCAGAACAAAGTGGTACCGCTCTTCCTAGACTTTGCTACTACTATAATAATAATAATAATAATAATAATAATAATAATAATAAATTTTTTTATTTATATCCCGCCCTCCCCAGCCAAAGCCGGGCTCAGGGCGGCTAACAACACTAAAATAGTGCAACATTATAAAACATTATAAAATTAATTAAAATCAAAATTGATGGCAACCATAAACTAAAGTTTTGTAAAGATTGCCAAAGGAGGGAGTCAGGCTGCACCCTGACCAAAGGCCTGGTGGAACAGCTCTGTCTTGCAGGCCCTGCGGAAAGATGTCAAGTCCTGAGGGGCCTTTGTCTCTTGTGACAGAGCCTTCCACCAGGTTGGAGCCGCAGCCGAAAAAGCCCTGGCTCTAGTTGAGGCCAGCCTAACCTCTCTGTGGCCTGGGACCTTCAGGGTGTTTTTATTTGAGGACCGTAAGTTCCTCTGTGGGGCATACCAGGAGAGGCGGTCCCGTAGGTACGAGGGTCCTAGGCCGTATAGGGCTTTGAAGGTTAAAACCAGCACCTTAAACCTGATCCTGTACTCCACCGGGAGCCAGTGCAGCTGGTAGAGCACCGGGTGAATGTGATCTCGCAGCGAAGACTATCTCCCTATTATTATTATTATTATTATTATTATTATTATTATTATTCCACCCACATTATCAGGATGGTTCATAACACAAAAATACATGATAAAAATGAGAACAAAAAACCAACCAACCAATAACCCCCTTCCCCCAACCCCATGCATATTGAAAGCATGTGAAGGAGAACACTTCTGGTTCTTCTGCATGCAGAAAACCTGTGTGGGGAAGATATTTTATATATAAAGGTAAAGGTACTCCTGACAGTTAGGTCCAGTCACGGATGACTCTGGGGTTGCGGTGCTGATCTCGCTCTATAGGCCAAGGAAGCTGGCATTTGTCCACAGACAGCTTCCGGGTCATGTGGCCAGCATGACTAACACCATTTACCTTTCCCCTGGAGCGGTACCTATTTATCTACTTGCAGCTGGATGTGCTTTCAAACTGCTAGGTTGGCAGGAGCTGGGACCGAGCAACGGAAGCTCACCCTGTCGCGGGGATTCGAACTGCTGACCTTCTGATCGGCAAGCCAAGAGGCTCTGTGGGTAACCACAGTGCCACCCGCGTCCCTATTTCATATATACACACACACAATCTCCACTTCTTGTGTGTAGTCTACAGTGATACAAGCCACTAAAGTTTAGGAAGAGCTATGAAGGTAAACGGTGTTTCCGTGCGCTGCTCTGGTTCGCCAGAAGCGGCTTAGTCATGCTGGCCACATGACCCGGAAGTTCTACACCGGCTGCTTTGGCCAATAAAGCGAGATGAGCAGCGCAAACCCAGAGTCGGTCAGGACTGGACCTAATGGTCAGGGGTCCCTTTACCATTATACCACCATTCTACTGCTGATTACGTACTTTGGCTATACACACACACAATCTCCACTTCTTGTGTGTAGTCTACAGTGATACAAACCACTGAAGTTTAAGAAGAACTATACCACCATTATACTGCTGATTATGTACTTCAGCTCTATCACAGGACAGAAGATAAGAATAAGAACTTGTTATTTTAAACTGAAAGCTTCATGTTAATGTTTACTTCTGTGTATGTCCTGTCAATACAGACAACTGCACTATTTCTTCCAGGGATGTGCATCACTCCCGTCTAAAGCCTCAGCTGCCATTTACTATGTAAGTACTTTCCATTTTGCTTCAAGATTAATGGCATAAATGACAGACGGTGACGTCACTCAAGTGAAACAAATGGCTCATCTAGAAGAACCTTAAAACTTTTAACAGCAACAAACCTCAGAGCTACTGCACATTTATAACTTGCCACAGCAATCTGCAACATTCTGAAATACAGTGGTACCTCGGGTTAAGTACTTAATTCGTTCCGGAGGTCCGTTCTTAACCTGAAACTGTTCTTAACCTGAAGCACCACTTTAGCTAATGGGGCCTCCTGCTGCCGCCGCGCTGCCAGAGCCCAATTTCTGTTCTCATCCTAAAGCACTATTTCTGGGTTAGCGGAGTCTGTAACCTGAAGCGTATGTAACCTGAAGCGTATGTAACCTGAGGTACCACTGTACTTAATAATGTGATTATCTGGTGAATAATGGCTGTTATTTCAACAGCTATTCACAGAAGGATGCAAGTGTAACAGACATATTTAACCAGATATAATGAAGAAAAATTGTGTGGTACAGTACAGAAGTCAAGGGCGCACGGCTGGAATCAGGAATGGCTAAGTCACCTGGCACTCTAAGTAAGACTCAATTCAGGCGATCTTAGTGTTTGAGGCATAAGTATTTCACGGGACTATTTTTTCTACCATAAAATGGGTCTTTCTGCAGTGGAGATCCCTGTGGATTGCTTTGGGAAGTATTTAATAAAAATACTAAGTCTACAGACCTTGTGAACCATTGCGTTTTTATGCATTATGGATTTGTCATGGTCTGAAATTGCTCAGAAATGTTTTCTAAGAAGTCATTCATAAAAGAAATAAGTAATAATGTGCCATCTGAGTTTTTGCTGAGTTAACACCAAGACTAGGTTACACTCAGATACTAGTCAAAAGGCAGCCCTAAAGCATCTACTTGCAGAGGTTCAGACAATTGCTTTATCTATGATTAATACTTACAAAATCTCATAATGTCCAAGGGCTTCTTTGGGGGGAGATTTATTCCATTTACAGTCTGGAATTTCCCCGTTAGGGACAGCAATGTTAAGGGTGTCATTAATAAGATTGTATTTGAGGATACGATCATTGGCAGTACTGGAAGTAAGAGATGGAGAAGCGTTGACCTATGAAGTGCACACAGGAGGGAGAAAAATAGATAGTTCACATCCACCAATTCTTCCACAAACAGAAATACGATTAATGAAATTATCAACAGCAGCTCAGGGTCATTCCATATCAAGTTACCCAATTTTTTATGACTTTTTTACCTCATATCGGCTAATTTTCTTAACATTTTGAACACTTGTTGAATGATCAGAACTAAGTTTAAATCTAAAACTTTACTTTTTTATCTCATCCCATTTTTGAGTTGTGTTGGTTTGAAATTTTAAAAAACTGACATTTGTGGCCTTGCCAGACTAAACAAAAATCTTAAAAGCTCAGCTCAGAATTGAGATATTTCCAAACTAAAAATACCAATGTCTTCAGAACTTCATGGGCTTTAATTTGATATGGCACATGATGGATTTACTTTAAATTTTAAAGTTACATAATTTAAAAAATGGTTGAAGTGATAAAAAATTATTAGGAATTAAAAATTCCAAAAATGTATTATTTCATATTTCTAAGCGCGTCCTGCAAAATTGGGATCTGACTAGGATCACATTTAAAAATATATATTTTGTACATATTTGTTGGCCCTATTGGTTCTATTTAGGATAAATGGGTTTTCCTGGAGTAAAATGTAACTGAATAAACAAGACTTCAAATGATAGGATCAGTTACTTCAGGCATTTCTTCAAAAAGCTATTCAATTAAAGGGTATCTGAAAAGCTAGTCAGGCTTTTCTTTTTAAACAGTGTTCCAAGGCGGTTTCAAAACGAGAACACAAAATACGGAATAAAACAAGAACAAAACCAAAAGGCCACAGAAGGTCCAATAGGCAAAGGCCTGGTTACAGAGGAAGGTTTTCGCCTGGTGCCTAAAGACAGGCAATGAAAGCCAGGCAAGAGCCTTCCACAAACTCCCATTTCCATCAGACTCAGCGCCCGCATGGCCAAGGGACAAAGAACGATGGGACTTCTAGCTCAGCAACAACGGGAGGGCCAAAGGTTCCCTTCCCATCATCTAACAAGGCTTTTCTGCAGAGTTGTAGATCTCGAAACGCGCCCCTGATTTTCATGAATTGAGACAGCCAAGTTTGTGACATTTTACCAGGTGCTATGATGCCGTAGTTTGGTCACCATAGTTGCCCTGGCTTCATTTCCCACTTCCTCTATGGCAGGAGCCAGCAGAGCCCGGGTCCCAGCTCTGGGGCTCAGCATCCACTATGCCCCATATAAGGAGGCAGCAAGGCTTCTCTGTGAGGAGGGGCATAGCTGAGTGGCCGATTCCTGGGATCTCTGATGAGAAGTGATCTCCAGAAACAGCGCTGGGAAATATCAGCGTTGAAGGCCCTAGGGAGCAACAGCTACGGCAGACAGTGATGTACTAGATGTACTGTCAGGGAACTGCCATCGGAGCTAGAGGCGGAGAGAAGGCTCCAGAGGGATGCCGGAGAGGGTCCCAGTAGGGAGAGAGGCAGCCCATCCGCTGGGGAAGGAAATCAGCGTAACACCAGTGGAGAAGGGGGGCAGATGGGGGAATCGGAGAGGTGGCTCCAGGACTCCTCACCGGAGACCAGCGGAGAGAGTACGGGTACTCCGGTGTCCACACCCTCCCTGTGCAGAAGACTTCCGCGCAGGGAGAGTAGGAGGAGACTGGGCGTCAAACAGCTTTTATGCTGGAAGAGGTTCAAGAAACGCCCACTGACGGATTCTGCCAGCGACTGAGACAGCCACGAGACTTGAGGCTGTCCAGACAGAAAGGGTTCAACCAGGTAACCTAGCCAGGAGTGGCGGCAACTTACGCACGAGCAACCCCTAGAACCATTACATGGACCAACGGCCAGGATTCATTGTAAGACACCTTTTTATGAGTAGTATTCCTCAAAAGCAAAGATTTCCCCATTCAGAGTCTGGAGAAGGAGAATCCTTTAGGAGCCAATGGCAGGACCCTTTTTCCACACTGCTTTTCAAAGGAAATCTGCAACGTCAAGATAACTCCGCTTACCTCAATAAGCCATGGCTTTAGCTTGTCATCAATGATGATGTCATATCCGTAACATTCAAAGCAGTGTTTATCATTGTTCATTACAGGCTGAAGGAGTTGAAAAAGGACATGAGAGCAGAAATGAACATCGGTACAATTTTACTAGCTACGGAGTCTGACTAAGACTCCTGAAATAAATATGCAAGGCATTTCAGTTACATGCTCCCTATTTTGCTAGGCTGCTGTCAGCTGTGGGATGCCCTCAATAAATGGTACAAGCAATCATATTGTGGGCTGGGAAAGGGGGTCCAAAAAGTTTGACAGGCTACTGCTTGTTATTGCCACCAACCCAGCTGCTCTCCACCCATAAAGGACTCAAAGGAAGGTGTTGGGCATCATCCTGCTTTGAAGAACCCCCAAAGCTCAAGAGATCCTGTCGAAGTCTTGCTTTGAAGGGGGTGGTTGCCAGGCTCAAGGATGCAGCTGCCACGTGATCGTATTCCTCAGCCTGGTGATGAGAACCAAGTAATACTTCTTTAAAAAGTATTTTTCAATCATACAAAAATTATCTAGTTCTGAGGGCATGCTATTGTCCCCTGATCAAAATACTCATGCATTAGTGGGTGACACAACTACCCTCACACAGATACGCATGCCAGCCTTGGCAAAAAGGTAACATTTATAGAAACCCTAAATGACTGTGACCAGAGGGATGGCAACCCTGCACTTAATCTTAAGTGGCACCCAAGCCCAAGTATGAGATGTAAAGTGTTGCTGGACTGAAAGGAAGGAGTGACCATAGGACTATTAAGTGTAAGTGGCCACTTGCCAAGAAAATCCAACATAGGAACATTTGAATTCAAAAGAGGAAACTTCCCCAAAAAAGAGGGAATGGAGAAACTTCCCAAGAGGAAAGGTTTCCGCATATAGAGCCTTTTAGTTTAGAAAAAAAGGCAAATAAGAGGCGACAGGATACAAATGTCACGGCACACAGAAAGGGGATAAATTAAAGTCTTCCTCGTAACACAGGAGAAACTATGGGATTTGCTCCTACAATGGAAAATGATGGCCACCAACTTTGGTGGCATTAAAAGAGGTGTAGCCAAATTCACAGAAGACAAGGCTGTCGGTGTCCCCTAGCCAATGCTCAGAGGCAGCATGATTCAGAAAACCAGTTTCCGGAAAGTGGAGAACGCGGTTGCCATCAGGTCCTACCTGAAGGCTTGCCATGGGCATCTGGCTGGCTACTGTGAGAACAGGATACTGCACTAGACAGACCACTGGCCTGACCCAGCAGAGATACGCTTATGTTCTTATATAGTCCTTATTTGTACACAATGTGCGTACTGCCTGTTTAATAAACTCTGTGGCCTTTTTTTTAAAAGGACACCGAAAATATTCAAACCGGGAAGAGGAGAAGGAAGCATTATAAAACGTATTTTTCTTTTGTTTCTCTACTCACTGCAACGGCTTTCAGTGACTGCACAATTATCCAGTGAATTTCATCAAACAGCTTGTTGGTGACCTCTTTCCCACGAGTGCTTTCTAAATACAAGCGCAGATTGCTCACCGTCCATTTCCCACCATGGATGTGATTGTAATCATCCTGCAGAGGCAAGGCGTCAAATCAAAGAGTATAGATTTGAGATCAGCTGTAAACACACTCCCAACATTTTCCAAACAGTTCTTTGTTGATCTAATAGAGCAGGAGGTTCACAAGCCAGACTCTGAAGTAAGGACAGCAATACTGTTGTGAAAGAATAAAGGGAGCTGTCACAATGGTCTTCAATTAGGTTTTGTATGCAGGATAGCTAGTTGGAGAAGCAGAGACATTACCCCCATCAGCGCTGTGCATTTTAAACAGAATTGTACCACTTTAAACAGATCATTACCCATCCCCCAGCCCCGCTGCCACCACAAAAAGCCTGGGAAATGTACCGTATTTTTTGCTCTGTAAGACTCACTTTTTCCCTCCTAAAAAGTAAGGGGAAATGTGTGTGCGTCTTATGTAGCGAATGCAGGCTGCGCAGCCATCCCAGAAGCCAGAACAGCAAGAGGGATTGCTGCTTTCACTGCGCAGCGATCCCTCTTGCTGTTCTGGCTTCTGAGATTCAGAATATATTTTTTCTTGTTTTTCTCCTCCAAAAACTAGGTGCGTCTTGTGGTCTGGTGCGTCTTATAGAGCGAAAAATACGGTAGTTTGCTAAGGGTTTGAGAGTTGCTAGGAGAACCCTGTTCCCCCCAGAGGTAGAACTCCCAGGAATTAACACCACATACTCTAAGTCCACTAAACCAACAATGGGAAAGAGGTTGTAATCAAGGGACTGAGGAACTGTATTTTTATTACATGTTCAGTTTATAAATTTATTTAAAATAATTTAAATATACATTATACAAAAATGTTCCAACTTTACCCCGTGCTTCTGAATGGCAACATTGGTTAGATGCACAAACATGTTGTCTAATTCACTTGTACTTGGTGTGTATTTCACTGTGCAAAAGCGACAAAACCCAAGTTTATACCTGAAATGCAGAAAAGGGAGGGGGCAGGTTTTATTGTTCACCAATTTATTTATTTATTTTAACTTATAAACTGTCCTGGAAATATTGATATCAAAAGCTGGCCTATGCATTCTTAAAAAAATAAATGAATAAACTTCTTTTAATCCAATAAATGCATAATGGACACATTACAGCAACAGTTATTATGGCGAAAACAACTAAATACATCATAATGTCCTGAATACATTCTGGAAACAGCAGCTGCAGTCCTCATTGCATCCTGCACAATCACCTTGATTAGGATTTTACTGCTCAATTTCATAATGATGAATATCAATGTTATTAGGGAGGAATTGAATTTTTCTCAATGCTTTTTGCAATCCTGTTTATTTTTCTATTAGTGAATCAAAAAAAGCCAATGCAATTCTGGGCTGCATCAATAGGAGTATAGCATCTAGATCAAGGGAAGTAATAGTGCCACTGTATTCTGCTCTGGTCAGACCTCACCTGGAGTACTGTGTCCAGTTCTGGGCACCACAGTTCAAGAAGGACACTGACAAACTGGAACGTGTCCAGAGGAGGGCAACCAAAATGGTCAAAGGCCTGGAAACGATGCCTTATGAGGAACGGCTAAGGGAGCTGGGCATGTTTAGCCTGGAGAAGAGGAGGTTAAGGGGGGATATGATAGCCATGTTCAAATATATAAAAGGATGTCACATAGAGGAGGGAGAAAGGTTGTTTTCTGCTGCTCCAGAGAAGCGGACACGGAGCAATGGATGCAAACTACAAGAAAGAAGATTCCACCTAAACATTAGGAAGAACTTCCTGACAGTAAGAGCTGTTTGACAGTGGAATTTGCTGCCAAGGAGTGTGGTGGAGTCTCCTTCTTTGGAGGTCTTTAAGCAGAGGCTTGACAACCATATGTCAGGAGTGCTCTGATGGTGTTTCCTGCTTGGCAGGGGGTTGGACTCGATGGCCCTTGTGGTCTCTTCCAACTCTATGATTCTATGATTCTATGATTCTAAAATATTGTGTCCACTAAAGAGGAAGATTTAGAAGTTAACAAGGTACCAGGGCTGGATGATATTCATCCAAAAGTTCTTAAAGAATGCAGAATTCTGACTGCTGGTCTATTACAGGCTTCCTCAACCTCGGCCCTCCAGATGTTTTGAGACTACAATTCCCATCATCCTGCTAGCTAGGGATCATGGGAGTTATAGGCCAAAAACATCTGGAGGGCTGAGGTTGAGGAAACCTGGTCTATTACTTCCTGGATTCTTTCCGCACCCCAAAACCCCACAACAACCTGATGTTATGGCTCAACTGATTAGGAGACTGATTTTTAAAATACATATTAGGCAATCTAACTCCTACACCGGAATACATATCCAAACCATGATAGAGAATAAGAATGGTTTCTTCAAACTATGATTTCAGAAGTCGTTGAGATTCTCAACAAAATACAAAGATAATATTAAAAGCTAGATATGAGAAGATTAATTCCAAAAGGTTTAGACTAAAGCACTTCAAAAGTTTCTAAAGACATCTTGGCCAATATGGAACAAAGAAACAGAATCCAATGAAGGAAAGTGAAAGATTCAAGGCAATGCCAAATTGTACAAAAGTGTGAATTCCAGCAAAACCACCTTCATGCTGGGAGGAGACACGGAGGTTGCATCCAGACTTGCAGGGAGAAGATAACTGCAAACTGCCTGCCTTTGTGGGTGCAAATTTGTGTCAGTGCAAATCGGGTCAAACAAATTCTCCATACCGAAATTATGGGGGTTGGGGAAATAACAAACAAATGATCGGTTTCTTTATGATTTGCCCTGCTGGGATACATAAGACAATTTCTAGGTGGGGTTATTTTGGAGAATGTCATCTGACAAACTTAGCAGGGTTACTCAAAATCTCCCTTCCCCTCCAGCTTGCCAATATGCATAGGGAAATATAACAAGTTAAAATACAACTTCCTCACAACTCTGGATGAAAATTACCCTCCCTCACTTTTTATTTCCAGAGTGCCACTTCTCACCCTGAAACAGGGGCCTTGGTCAGAATATGGACAACTTACATGTAGCATCTCAGAGGACGGTAAGTAGACACTAAAACATACAGGCGAAGGTCGAATTTCTTCCCACCTATCAGTAGAGGATTGTTGATATACAGAGAAATCACATAAGCTTCTTTAGAGGACTGAGATATAAACCTAGGGAAACGTATATTTTATTATTTAAAATGTGCTAGTCGCATTCAACTGTTTGCTTTTATTTGTAAAACTAGCTCTAGAAAAGTAACAAAGGCAGTTTTCATTTTAGTGCTATATGCAGAACTGTTGAACAAGAAGAGCTGACAGATAGGACTGATTAAATCTTTCCGAGAAAAGAAAGAACTTCCCTAGACCGCAAGCATTTGAAAGGACGACCAATGTGCTGCTCACAGAGTGCTTCTTGCAGCTACGGGACACTTTGTAGGAAGAAGTTCCAAGGACTCATTAATGTAAATAAATGATTTAAATATAATAGCTTTTGTCTTAATCTGACTGGCAAAAAGTTTTGAGAATATTCTTAAAACTCTATCCACCACAGTTAATAGTCATTTGGAGCTTCCCAAAACAACTTCCACTTCCTTTAAAAAGGGCACTAAAATCATTCCATGCAATTACACCAAAGCAATCAGTGCCACAACTTACAATATTATAGGCCCCATCTTTTCTGTACACCTATTTCTAGATTCATTTTTATCTTACACACGTGAAGTGCCCTGTAATCTGTAATAACTGTTTGAAGTGCTTATGAATGACCTTCCAGCAAAATAAGAAAGTCACAAATTCAGACAAGCATGCTAGACTGCAACAAGGAGTTAAACAAGACCCCACCCCTTTTTGAAGAAACATACGTGGATGTTTTGCTGTCTCGAGACCATTTTTTAATTTGGGAAAGTTTGTTGATAAGGAATATTCCTTTCCCTTGAGCTTTTCCGCAGGGTTTCATAATCCAAGTACTGGAAGGGTTTTTCCGGAATTCTTCAACAAATAAATTGTAATCAGCTGGGAGCATAAAGGTGACAGGCACAAAGTCTAAAATGCACCAAGGAAAACCAAGACTTAATATAGCATAGTTTTATAGAGTGCCATTTAAGTACACAGGAGGGATGCGGGTGGCGCTGTGGGTTAAACCACACAGCCTAGGACTTGCCAATCAGAAGGTCAGCGGTTTGAATCCCTGCGACGGGGTGAGCTGCCAACCTAGCAGTTCGAAAGCACGTCAAAGTGCAAGCAAATAAACAGGTACTGCTCTGGCGGGAAGGTAAACAGCGTTTCTGTGCACTGCTCTGGTTCGTCAGAAGCGGCTTAGTAATGCTGGCCACATGACCCAGAAGCTGTACGCCGGCTCCCTCGGCCAGTAAAGCAAGATGAGCGCCGCAACCCCAGAGTCGGTCACGACTAGACCTAATGGTCAGGGGTCCCTTTACCTTTACCTTTAAGTACACAGTGCTTTGCAAAGAAATGGTCCCCAAAGGAATTTATCATCTAAAAATATTTAATACAGTATATACATCAACACATAAAACTAAAGGGGAAAACGCAGCCCTGTTCACATTCTATCCTAGTCTACGTTGTTTGTTAGTTAAGGTGATGGCAGTGACAGGGCTCATTCTCTCTCCAACACCTGCACTCCACGTTTAATACTAGAGTAGAAAGAAGCTTGGATAGTTTCGACCAGGCTTCCTCAACCTTGGCCCTCCAGATGTTTGAGACTACAATTCCCATCATCCCTGACCACTGGTCCTGCTAGCTAGGGATCATGGAAGTTGTAGGCCAAAAACATCTGGAGGGCCAAGGTTGAGGAAGCCTGGTTTAGACCAATTAACAGGTGACAGAGAAATAACTTTTTTGTTGTTCGCTATCTTAAGAGGATTATCATGAGTTGAAGAGTATCTGTAGAACTTCACTATCGAGAATTACTGAAAGTGTCTATCAACCTTAACTGATAGTAAGTATATTAAGAATGGACTTGCATTCTCTCAACTTAGAGTATAGTAATGCTAAAAGCATTATGGGAAAAGTCTGATTCTAGACGGCCAAATAAGGCTGTAAACCCAAGCATACATAATGGGAAGTCAATCCTATTGAAATCAACTGGGCTTATACCCAAGTCAACTTGGTTAGGATCAGACTGCAAGCTCGACAACTGATGGCCTCAACAAGGCCATGTCTGTTTTTTATACTCTTGGAAAGAGCAAGCATGATTTCAAACACCTGCTCCATTACCAGCCTCTCATAATCTTGGACAAATTACATCTTTTCTCACACTCTTGGAAAACTGTAGTAAGACTTGCAATAAGGCTGTGTTCAATATGACTGCTCTTTTAAATCTGCAAAAATATGCTTCAGAAACCTTGTCCGTGTGACGTTTTCAGAATCTCAGCTGATTCACGACTGACATGTGGCCTACTGAGCTAAGTACCGGCCTCAAAGCAACGTTATCTGAGCCCTCATGTCTCAGTTGTATTTTAACTGAGATGTGGTTCAAAAAATCACTGATGTTTTTATCTTAATGCTCTCTCATACACAATCTGGACAGGCAAAAAACCACTCTCAAGTTGCCTCTTTAGGGGATCTTTCATGAAAGAGATTTGTTCCTCAGACCCTCACACTGAAGATATCCTACTACCTAGTACCTGAGAAGATGTACTCTCCACAATTAAGAGCTTTTGAAGTGCTTACATTTCCCCTGAACTGTTCTGTATGTGGTCACTGACCTTGAGCAGAGCAAGACACACGGAGAGATGAGTAAGCTGCAGAATTCACTGGAAAACCACAGGCCTGGTTCAGACGCCACTTTAAGTCACAGTGTAAGATTCAGTATGGCTTAAAGGAAATGCATACTTTGTTTGTCCCTTCAGTCCACCAGCGAGAAATCAAACCAGAGGGTGGCTTGCCGTTATACAAACAGCATGTGCCGGTTCACACATGTTTCCCAACAAACTATTATGGTAAGCCAAGAGCAGACTTTGTCGCCTACCAAACCACAATGGTAAGCCAAGAACTAACCCCATCATGATTTGTTAGGAGACAAACAAACCACAAGGACTGCTTTCACAAAACAGCTAGCCCGCCTCTGATTTGTTTCCTCACCATCAGAAAGGAGGGAAGGAGAACGAACCATGGTCTTTTTGAGCAGCTGCACCAGACACCCTGCTCCACAGTAAGTTAAACAATGATGGCAAAGATCCAAATTTCTGAATATCTATTATATAATACATGCTACTGAGGCATGTCTTGTGTTTAAAATGCACATACAAATAGTAGAATTGGCCAAGACAACTCACCTAAGTAAAGGTATTTTCCATTTTCATCTTTCTCTGCAAGAGGGCTACCTTCTTTTTCTAATTCCTTCCTGTACCTCTTAATATTTTTGACCATTAAGTCCTTTCGGGTGAGCTCATAGTGATTTGGGAAATGGTTGACAATCTGGTCATCCGAGAGGCGGTAGCCAGTCTCCACGCTGAAAACATTTCGAATAGTTTGCACACTCATCCTGTGAAGAGAAAATTGTCACTGAGCTTCCACCAAAATACGCAAATCACAACCTGATAGGAATCAGGCTGGCCTTTGCATTAAATATGATCAGAAGAAAAAAATCATCAGACAACTTGAAGACATCTAATAAGAAATCTGCTTCACTCTTCTCACCACCTCTTCTCCAGAGAATTTCCAAAAGGCAGTCATTCTTGAAGGTGGAGCAGGCATTCTATAATTGTTGTTGTACCCTACAAATTATCTTGTTATTCTGCATTCCAAGCTCTGCTTTTCCCCAGGAATCATTACAACAGGAGGGGCTTCGCACGTACCTGCTGCCTCTCCAAATTATGGTATAAGTGGAGTGAGCAGAGAAAACTGCATGAATATAAACCACTGATGAACTGAACCCTAACAAGATGCTCTTCTCATACACAGGAATTAGATGACCATATATTTAAAAACACAAAAATATATACCATGATAACAAACAAAAAAATATTAAACCGCCCCCCCCACCAGGTTTGAAAGGCCAGATTGTTGAATTAGCCCAAGGCCTAGGAGAAGAGGAGTGTTTTGCCTAGTGCCTAAATATATGTAAGAATATATGCAGAATCCGAGACCAGGGAGAAGAGTCGATGGAAGAAGATTGGAAAAAATTTAAAGTATATTTACAGAAATACTGCAAAATTAATGAACGTTAGAAGAATATTGGAATGAAATTACAAGGTTTTAGCAGAAGTGTTATTAAGAATTATATGAATATTAATTGTTAATGGGATAAAGTGGAAAATTCAAAGTTAATATGTGTTAGGATAAATTACAGAACAAAAAAATGAAGAAGAGGGAAAGGAGCTGTTGAACCAGCAATTTGAACTAGAATACAAAAAAGGGAGGTGCGAGGAAGTCGAGGAAATAAGCAAATGAAAGATATAGATATAAAATATGGACGTGTGTTTAAATGTTTTTGTTTTCTTTATGTTGTATTGTTGTATTGTATTTTTTTATTGTTGATGTATTGTTTGTTGAATTTATGTATTGTTTTTTTTATTGTCTTTCTTTTCATAATTATAAAATATTCAATAAATATTATTTTTTAAAAAAATAATAAAATAAATATATGTAATGAAGGCACTAGGTGAACCTCCCCAGAGAGCATCCCACAAAAAGGGAGTCACCACAAAAAAGGCCCGCTCTCGTGTTGCTACCCTCCAGCCCTCTCATGGAGGGGGCACATGAAGAAGGGCCTCAGGTTCCAGGTTAATTTGTATTAGGAGGTACTGAGTTCAATGGGGCTTACTCCCAGATAAGTGTAATTATGTATGCAACATGTGCCACAACACACACACACACACACACACACACACACTGCTTACCAGTAAAAATTCCAGTCTTCATTTTCTGACACTTGGACCCATCCCCTCTTCTCAAAGTTGTTTATAAGCACAGATTTCTCTATGTCAGTAACCCATTTGACTTTTCCTGCCATTATCCTAAAAGTAAAAAAAAATGCATCTTAATTTATATGGGGAAAACTGATACAGTGGTACCTCGCAAGATGAATGCCTCGCCAGACAAAAGAGTTTTTTGTTTTTTGAGTTGCTTCGCAAGACGAATTTCCCTATGGGCTTGCTTCGCAAGACGAAAATGTCTTGCGCCTTTTTCTTAAAACCGTCAATGCATTCCTATGGGAAACCATCAATGCATTTGCTTCGCAAGACGAAAATTCACAAGACGAAAAAACTCGCAGAACGAATTAATTTCGTCTTGCGAGGCACCACTGTACAGGTGAATACAGGCAGTCCCTCATTTACGTGGGGGTTACGTTCCGAGGCACCACGTGCGTCGATGAAATCATGTATAACTGAAACCCATTGAAAAAGCCTGCAACAACCCACCCCTTTTCAGTGACGTTTCAGTGACATCTTTATGACATTTCCGGGTCACTTCCTGTTCAGAACGATGCACATATACATGGTCACATACATATTGAACACGCCTAAATGGGGGGCTGCCAGTATGTGAAATAATTTCCACAAATAAATAGCATTTAATGGGAAGAAAAGGAATAAAATATTAGAACATTTTAATCCAGCTATATTTAGCCCAGCAGGGATAGAACATGGCACTCACCAAGGCAGCCTTTTTAAAAAAGATATTTAATTTGCACTATAGCGCTTATTTATTAAAGTATGGCTGCCCAATTTCTCTCACAGCTTTTAAGGCATGTTTTGAGATTGAAAGTTTATTTGGTGAGGGGGAATTAGTAAAATGCTAGCGGCTGGAAAAGAAGAGGTGTTTTAATAATTTATTTTAAGTGGATGTCAGGGGTTCAGGAGCAGAGGCACAGGAAAGGGAGGAAATGGAGAGCGAGGGGGAGGAGTCCGAAGGAAATGTCAGCGATGACAGCGGTCCGAGCTCTCGGAGTCTTTCCAGCGAATCGGAAGATTCACAGAAAGAGGCTCCCATGGTCAGAGCAAGGGGGGTTCCCAGGGGGACACCCCAGGAAGAAGGGGCCAGGGGGGACTCAGAGAGCAGCAGTTGGAAATCAGGACCAGCGTCCACACCAGAGTGCAGCAGGGGGGAGGAGTCCCAGGCATCGGGATCAGGCAGCGCACGCACAGCGGGAGGACATGAGCCAGGATTGGCCACGCCTCCATCGGAGAGCGAGGAAACGGTCGAGAGGAAGGTTGAAGGCTGGGCGCGCGCGCCAAGTTCAAATGTACAGGAGGGCGGCGCAGTTGGCAGCCCGGATAGGGAGCCAGGTCCCAAAGCCCGCCGAAGAGAGCGGGAGGAGTCAGGGGGGTCTACGTCTGCGTCGGAAGAATCCAGGAAGGAAGGGACCCCGGGGGGTAGCAGGACCCAGAGGAGAAAGGAGAGACGGAAGAGGTGGAGTAAAGCTAGAGTCTTAAACTGGTGTACAGGAGGCGGAGATTCAGATGGAGCTTCGCCGGTCTAAACCCTAGACGTAGAGCTGGGGCGCTCCGGTTTGAAAATGGAAACTGTACTTCAATAAAGACTTTTGTACATTACTACCGGCTAGCGTTGGTCCTCTGTGAGCTGGGACCTGGAGCCAGCTCTGACAGTAGTGCTATAATCCTTTTTCATTTTTTAAAGTTTCACTCTATCAATGTTATAATAATAATAATAATAATAATAATAATAATAAATAGGCGACATGCATTCTGCACTAATTGAAAAAATTACAAAATTTAATGATGTGCCGACTGTGTGCCAAGTCACAAAAGATTCATCTACTCTTGTCAAAACTATACCCCTTGGAAGAAAGGAAGGAAGGAAGGAAGGAAGGAAGGAAGGAAGAATAACAGTTCCATACCTTCAGGGATTGTACTCCTCCATTTCCCCCCCTTCTAAATATGCCAGATTTCTGCAGCCTGAAAGAAGAATAAGCTCCAGAAGTTATAAAAGAACACTACTTCGATGATATGATGTGGATAGCCCCACACACATTCTACTCATGTAAAAACACGCTGATTCCCAGACCGTCCACGGGCCGGATTAAGAAGGCGATTGGGCTGCATCCAGCCCCCGTGCCTTAGGTTGCCTATCCCTGATCTGAGGAAATAGTTATGATTTTTTTCTCTTTTTTTTGTATTGTTGTATTATTATTTTTATTGTAACTGTAATGTATGTTTTGTTAAATTTATATTGTTTCTTTTTCTTTCTTTTTTTCTTTTTTCTGTAATTTCCAAACCTCTAATAAATATTTTTTTTAAAAAAGGAAATAGTTATGAAAGGGGGAAAAATAAGGATGGGACTAAAAGGAAAGCGGGAACTCTGAATACAAGGATGCAGCAGCCCCGTGCATTAAATGACAACTGTGCATCTGTAAACAGATACTAAGAGTCCTCTCACCAATATAATCCTTTTGATTAATAATAATAATTCTGCCACACACATTAAGCTGGCTGTGCACAAGTTTAAAGCGTGTACCTTATGGGCTTAGTAAAATAGTTTTTTAACAGTTCATGTTTAATTGAAATTTTGACTGGACTAGAGGACGCTTTGTGCCTCTTCCAACTTGGGCAGTTCGGAAGGGGCAGCTTTTCTTCCCTTTGCACGGCCACCTGCTCCTGCCAAATCACCCCCTGAATCATGCCCTGTCCCTCCTTTGGCACCTGGCTCCCCTGGGGGGCTTTTCTTTAGAAATGGGCTGCAGGGAACACCTGGGCAAGAAGCTGAGCTGGCTCCCTACCTGAGGGCTAAGAAGAACTTATTTGTGTATTGTTGCGATTAAAACGATCTATGATCCTGTTGCTGGAGGAGATCCATTAAAGAGCAACTGCACCCAAATGAATTGCTGTGCAAGGAAGACGGCTTCCATGCGGCGCCGGCGGCGGGGGGGGGGTGGCAATTTGAGGTGCCCCTCGGGGAAGCCCTGCTGGGAGGGGGCCGCCTGGCTTCCTTGGGCCCCAGGCCCCTCTCGGCCTCGGGGGCTCGACTAGATGCCCCCCTGGAGCCCTGCTCCCTTCTGCGCAAAGCCGCGGAGGGGCAGGGAGGGAAGCTCTTTACCTGCCCCAGAAGCGGAGGCGGCGCCGCCGGAGGCCTTTCCCGCCGCCGCCACGGGCCCGCCCAGGATCTTCCTCGCCCGGCGCCTCGGCCTTCTCTCCCCCGAGAAGCCGGCAGAGGCGGAGGAGGAGGAGGCCGGCGGGCCGCTCCCCTCAGAGCGCTTCGCCAGCCGCTGCCTGGTAACCGAGGGACGCCGGGGAAGGGAGGAGAAGGCGGCGGCCGAGAGGCGCCTGTCACTCCCCGCAGAGCGGAGGAGGAGGCGGCGGAGGCCGGCCCACCTCCCCATCATTGGACGATGGCTAGATAAAGGCGTAGCGCCTTAAGCGCCTTTCTCCTATATATACAGTATATATAGATATGACTGTTCTAGATCTTTCTTTTTTTAATAATATTTTATTAATATTTTCCATAATATCACAAAAGGAAAAAAGAAAAAGTACAAAAATAATAAAGAAAAACAATTAAAAGCAGTTCAATTTTTCATAACATATCTTGCGTTTGCTTGTTTCCCGGACCTCCCCACACCTCCCCTCTTTGTATTCCAGTTCAGTTTATTTATTCAGCAAATCCTTTCTCTCTTTACTTTATCCTTATCTTGATCTTAATATATTATACCTCTAAATTTTCACCTGTTAGCATTCCATTTTTACATATTCCTTCATACCGTTGTTACTAAAAATCCCTTAACCTCAATCCAACATCCTTCTAACATTCATTCATTTTATAATATTTCTGTAGATAGTCTTTAAATTTCTTCCAATCTTCTTCCACCAACTCTTCTCCCTGGTCTCGGATTCTGCCGGTCATTTCCGCCAATTCCATATAATCCATCACCTTCATCTGCCATTCTTCCAGAGTGGGTAGTTCTTGTGTCTTCCAATACTTCGCAATGATGACTGTTCTAGATCTGTCTATCTACCTCCCCCCCCCCCCCAGCAGCCCAGTGTCTTCTGCATCTAACATTTGTCATCATCATCATCTATTTATTTATTTATTCCCTGCCTTCCCCTGCCCCCTAAGCACGTCTTGAAGATATGCAAGGAGCCCCCCACCTCCCTGGCCCAAGTCCACTCCAGGGTCTCTGGGGTGCAATGTCTCTGCTCCACACTATTCTTGCATTCAGTTGTAGCAGAACCCCAAAGTAGCACAGGTGTAAGGTAAAGGTAAAGGACCCCCGGACGGGTGGGAAGGGCCTACGATGCTGACACATGCTAAACTTTCAGAGCTATGTAACTGATTAAAAAAAAATACACTTGCTTCAACATTGCAAAGTATATCCCCCCCCCCCCAAATAGGGAAATTAATTTATGTAAGGAAAGTAAGGCATGGTGCTGTGTTAATTTAAATCTAGGTAAGACACTTGGGACTTCATACTTTCCTTTCCTCCACAGTATATGATTATGCATTGGAAAAGCAAACAAGGTCTTACACATTTCATACTTCCATGTCAGAGTAAAATCAGCATGTAGCTCCTCCCATGCAATTATTTCACAATTATGCGCAATGTAGTGTGTGCATTTCAAAAGAACATGTATGGAATATCAAATGCTACAACATACACATTGGTTGCATGTTATTTTGTACATATACAGGAGTGTTTTTTATGTAAAAAAACAACAGCACATGAAGCATCGAATTTGCAGTTTAGGTGTATGACACAATTCTCAGACTTGTTCCCTAAAAATAACATATAAAATGCTCAATTTTTTATACTCTACAACAACACTTACTGGCAGGTAGGGGGTCATCGTTAGCTTCCTTATTTCTTCCCCCTCCTTCCCAAGTCTCCGTGTTAATGATGCTGTTGTGCAAACCCAGACTGTCTGCCAGAAGAAGGGTACTGGAACACTGATAACAGTGGGAGCCAGTGTGGTGTAGTGGTTAAGAGCGGTAGTCTCGTAATCTGGTGAACCGGGTTCGCTTCCCCACTCCTCCACATGCAGCTGCTGGGTGACCTTGGGCCAGTCACACTTCTTTGAAGTCTCTCAGCTCCACTCACCTCACAGAGTGTTTGCTATGGGGGAGGAAGGGAAAGGAGAATATTAGCCGCTTTGAGACTCCTTAAAGGGAGTGAAAGGCGGGATATCAAATCCAAACTCTTCTTCTTAACAAAGGGTGCATTGCCTATATCCTGATTAAACAGGCAGTGGATGCAAATTCTAGGACATAGTTTCTAATGCACCCGTCAGGGATTTCTTATTCTGCGATATGAAACAAGTCACGGTGTGTGAACTTGCAGTCTACTCTTCCTTCTTCCATGATGTCATTTAACATTCCTACTCCCTTTTTTTTTTTTTTACTAAAACCTCTGAACCTGTATGGAGCTCATTTTATTTCTCACTGAGCAAATGCGGCCTATGTCCAGTTTTTAAAATTAAGAAAATTAAAATTAAGAAACAGGACTTCTTTCCAGAGTAGATGGCAGGCCTGAGATACACCATCTCTCTCTAGAAATGAAGCGCTGCTTTGGGACAAAATTAGACCTGATGGCAGCAGACATAAGAGGACACTTTGGCACCTGAGGCAAACCTCAAATGACGTACAAGAAAAAAGGGGTGAGTGAAGATCTACATCTGGAACAAGGCATGGAATAAAGATCACCATGGACCATGGACCAAATGAAAAAAGCAATAGGCTGTCATTAAACTGCTGTCATTAGCAGTATTCTTGTTGTTAGCACAGGTGTGAAGATAAAACATTTGTTACTCCATTTATCTAATGCATGTTCAGGAGTCTCACTGCAGAATTGGAAGGGACCCTGAGGTCATCTAGTCCAAGCCCCTGCAATAGGCAGGAATCTCACCTAGAGCATCTCGGACAGTTGGCCATACAACCTCTACTTGAAAACCTCAAATGAAGGAGAGCCCACCATATACCTTGAGAAGGTTTGGGACCACATCAACCCCTAAAACACTTTGATTGGTGCCCCCTGCCTCTTAGTTTTGTCTGAAATGTTGGAGGTAGAGACATTTTGCTGACTGAGGCAAACCAGAAAATGGTACCCCCTGGGAACTGTAGTTTGTTAAGAGCATAGCTGGCAAGCGTCCCTTATTTGGGGGGACAGTCCCTTATCCCAGCGCCGTGTCGCGCTGCTGTTCCTTATTGATGGATGTCCCTTAAATTTCCTGGGTTTCAAAGGAAGCAGCTCCTCTCCCTCCCTCCCTGCTGGCCAGGGAGGAGGGAGGCTCCAACTGGGTTGCTTGGCTGCCCTGCCCGCCTCCCTCTGGCCTCCTCTCACCAGCCTCAGGCCCTGGGAGCCCCTCCCCGCTGGGACTGGCAGGAGCCCTCGCAGCCGCTGAACTGGGCGTCTCTGCCTGGGGCCTCCCCTCTGCCCGTCACCGCCGCTCCCACTCCCGCTAGGCCGTACTGCGGCTGTGCCGCCAAAGGACCCAAATGAGATGGGCAGCCTGGCATGGTCTATGAATTGATGAGGAGCCTTGAGAGGAGAGCGAGGGCAACCATAGAGAAAGCAGTTCAGAGAGAGGAGGAGGAGGCGGAGGCGCGGGCAGGTGTTCCAAGGGCTAACCATAGCGGGGGAAAGCGGAGGAAGGACCACAAGTGCTTCTCCCATAGATTTGTAGTGGTAGACTAGCATAGATGGTCTGATCTGCGGGTTTACTTCAGGTGCTATTCCCCACCCCCCCACCCCACCTGATGGAACTGAGAGCTGCAGATGGAGCACGAGAGAAAAGATACAGAACTGCAGCAGCCTCTTCGTAGCTTGGACTTCGCTGTGCGCGAAAAGTGGTTGATGCTTGTAGTTATTTAATTGCAGCGTTTCATCGGCTGGTGTCTTGAGCAGCAACCTCTGGAAACGAAGGGCTAAAAACCGGCGCTGCTCTCCAAAATTATCTGGTCCCTTTTAACTGGTTGACTAAAATCCCTTATTTTGGCTGCTGGTCCCTTATTTTCAAATCTGTAAATTGACAGCTATGTAAGAGTGCTCAAAACAATCCTGGGAACTGCAGTTTGAGGGTGACTAACAATAATCCTGGGAATGGTAGTTCGTTAAGGCTACTTCACAGAAAACCAAGCTACTGGAATGAAGAGGTTGGCGAGAACCCTCCCCCCAAAAAACCTATTTTCAACCATCTGACTCTGAATACCTTTCTTCTGCACTGTACACACTTCCCCCTTCTTTTCCTTTTCATTTTTCCAGCCTCACAAACTATGAACCCCGAGATCTACTCCCAGTGTTGGATTTCCGCGTGTTAACCGGGTTTGATGCATCAGCTACTCAGTTTGGGAGCGGCGGCTGCAAAACGTGGGGTTCACGCCGCAAGCGCCGACAAAACTTTGGCACCCGTTTGGAGGGCCCCATATTTCGGGGTTTGCAGTTAATGAGGGTCGTCCCCCCCTTTATGTGGTGTCCTCTGTTTTGGAGGGCAAGGCATGGCAACTTCGGGGCACTTGGCGGCGGCGCCTCCTCCCGTTCCACGAGCCTCCGGAGCCTCTGGCTGGGCGGGCCGGGAGAGCTTCTCTCCGCCCCCGGGAGGCCGGGCAGGGCGGCTCTCCGGGGCCGAGGAGGTGGGGAAGCGCCTGGGCTGGAGCGGAGGATCCAGTGCGCGCAAGTGACGCTGCGGTAAGTGAGCCCCTTTGGGCGCTTTCTTCCTTTCCCCGCTGCTCCCGCCCGCCATGGCCTCGATCCTTTTCTCACGTCTCTTCTCTTCCGTCTGCAGGGCAGCTGTCGCTTCGGCTGGAGGAAAGGTGCGCGAGGGGAAAGCCAGGTAGGCTGAACGAGACTCGGGGGCGCCCCTCGGGGCAGATCCCTCTTCTGCTTCGATCCCGGGGTCCTCTGCAGGAAATGGTCTGCAAAGGGGATCAGCGAGTGGTAATAGTTCAGATGGATTAAGTGAACACCTAAACTGGATTAACCTGCTCAGTTTGGGCTCCAACTCAGAGCTTCCTCGGAGCGTAACTTTATTTAATGTTACACAGAAAGGTCACCACTTAATTAAACAAAAAACAAATTCAGGCTGCGTAGAACCGTTGATCCCTAATATATCATATCTCCTGAATAATGTTTGAGGCCTGCAGTAAGGACTCAACTAAGGTGAATTATTTCATCTTTTTCAACTAAGAGGGCATCCTTATTAATTGGCCGGCAGAGTTTGTAAAAGATGGTGATTCTTTCCAAAACAACAACAACATTGCTGGCAGGTGCCATCTTAGAAGAGGAATTCTTCTTTCTGCCTCACAAAAGGAAGGAATGCCTCTTGCACACTCAGGTCTGCTGTGCCAGGTGCCATTAAAGCAAAATGCATTTTCTTGGTTAATATTCAAATTTACATATAAATAATAAGATCAGATAGTTCAAAACGTATACAATTAACAATACAATTCAACCCCTAAGGCTTGTTTGTTAATGTGATAGTTCTACAAATGTTACATGCTTCAAAGGCAAACAGTCTCTCACTGGCTGTGGAGGAGCTTTGCTCCGCTCTAGTCTGACGCCATTTGGCCTAGAGAGAATAGCAAAACACAATAGTCTGCCCTGAAGGTAAATTGTGGTGTGCAGGCCCTGTTCTTATTTCCTGGATTACACTTGCACTTGTTGGGTGAAAAACAGGAAGAAGAATACTCTTGTGAGAATGCTGCATGTCGACTCCCTCTAATAGTGAAACCTCCTGCAGTTTCACCTGCTCTTCTTATTATTTTCGTCTGTTTTTGTCTTAGAGTCTGACAACAACGTATTTGTTCATATTTCAGCTAGCAGTTTGTGTTTTGCTGTTGTGAAAAGAAAACCAGGGTAGCAGGTTTTCCAAAAGCAAACCCTTCTCTTTTAATGTAAAGAAGATTTGGAACTAAGCAAATCAGCATATTAAGATGAACGTTCAGTTTGCAGCATCTCTAAATTTTGAAAGCTTAAAAAACGCAGGCAAACTCTTCCATGGCCAGTGCAGCAGAATCAGAATAATATCAGATAGCATATTATTGCTATTAAAGGGTGGCAATTGCCAATTATAATAGTACTGTAATATTTTTACCATCATTGGGGCACTACTTGGATTTTATTTCTCAGGCACCAGAAAGTCTTGGGTCATCTGTATTTTCCTTGTCTCCAAAGGTCAGTTGTAATTGCTTTATCCAGCCTCACCACTAGTCCAGTCCTCTCCCATCCTCCCTCTTCTTTTCCTTATTTGTAGAATTAGAAAATGTAGATATAGGCTGTGTACACACTCGGCCTTTAAAGTACATTCAAAGCACATTCTTTCCCCCAAATAATTTTGGGCACTGTAGTTTGTGAAGGGTTGCTGAAACTGGGAACTCTGTGAGTGATCATTTACTGTGCTGAGAATTATTTGAGGGAAATGACGAGTTTGTTTTGAGGGTAGAGTGTGTACATCTTCAGGCCCTTTTCAGAATGCAGATTGCAATCTCTCCTTCTCAAGATGAATTCTTAAAGCGGCAGTTCTTAAAGCACTTCCCTTCAGAATGCTCTCATCTTGGGACAGGGCAGTTAGCAAGATTGAGAGGCGGTCTCAAGCTTCTAGAATCATAGAATCATAGAGTTGGAAGAGACCACAAGGGCCATCGAGTCCAACCTCCGAGGGCCATCGAGTCCAACCCCCAGGGCCATCGAGTCCAACCCCCAAAACCAGAGCAGCGCACGGAAACACCGTTTACCTTCCTGCTGGAGTGGTACCTATTTATCTACTTGCAATTCTGGTGTGCTTTCAAACTGCTAGGTTGGCAGGAGCTGGGACCGAGCAACCGCGGGGATTCGAACCGCCAACCTTCCAATCGGCAAGCCCAAGAGGCTCAGTGGTTTAGACCACAGCACCACCTACGTCAAACACATCTCCTTCGAGCCTTCTGCACTTCTTCTCCTGCCATCTTCTAATCCATGTACAACACATGTACAAAACAATACCTCAAGTGGGAGATACTTCTACAGATGTGATTATGGCCACTAGCTTAAATGACATTTTAGAAGGATTAGACCAGGTATCGTCAACCTTTTCAGGCCCAGGACCCACTTTTAACCCAAACATGCATTTGGGGACCCATTTCTTAAATCTTCTTTGCATGATGGTCTTTTCCCTGTTGCAACCCATCTTGGATCATGCCACAATGCACTAGTGGGCCTTGATCCACCAATTGAAGACCAGTGGATTAGACAATACTAGTGAAGGATGGATTTCTTAGCAGTGATTGGCAGGCCATGAAGGAAACCTCCATAGGCTACCACCAGATACTGGAGAAAATGACGAGGTTGTATGTTGTCTTCATGATTGGCTGCAAACATCCAACCTTCTCTCTGGTTACTTTCAGGATAAGCAGGGCTGGGCTACTTGGAACCTGATTTAGGGAGGCATTTCTTCTGTATGTTCTGTGTGTAGTGGAGGGAGGAGGTGCGCGAGGCCAAGACTCCCAGCCAGGTTCCTAAGAGTTAAATTGTGACTGAAATGTGTGGCTCAATTCCAATTTTTCAGAACACTCCTAAATAATTCCCCATTGCTGAATACTCCAGAGGAAGCCCCAGACCCGAAATTCTATGGCACCTGAATCACCATGGTTGGTATTCTGGGGACATTCAATGCGGAAGGGATGTTGCCTTCCTGTATAGTTTGAGGGAAGACTGTATTTGAAGATCACAGGGTCTGAAATCCTGGAAAGCTCCTATCACAGACCCTTTGGTGCCCGTCAAGTTTCCCTGCCCTTCCTGATTTTTCAAAATTGAGAAGTTTTTGGAGGGGGGGGGCGAGGAGTAGTGAGCATTGCCAGTTTTTCTTGCGTGGAATGGGTATTTTGCTGTGCCCCCAGACCCCAAAGTTTCAGAGGTTCCTGGTGTAGACAATACTGAGCTCAATGGACCAATGACATAACCTGGTACATAGGAGCTAGCTAACCTGTCTTCCTGTGCCTATGAGTTTCTGCAGGGAGGGCGTCTAAGTTGCCACTGTTAGCAATGCTATGCTTGCCTTAGATGGACTTTGGGGCTGAACCGACCGGGGCTTCTGTTTTCATTATAGCATGAGGCTTCATACGCAACCACCTGTTCCATCTGATTAGGAACTGGAGTGAAACAGTGAAGCACATGTACAGTTGGAATGAGAAAGAACGGAAGACGAGACACATTTAACAAGTTGAGAATGGAGATAACAGAAATAAAAAGAACAAACCCAACCTGTTAATTAGGGCATGGCATTTGATTATAAAGTATAATCAGTATTTGCGCCAGCATCAAAGCAGAAACATCAAGCTACTGAAAGAACAAATAAGAGTCAGACTTAAGCGTTTGTAAGGGAAATTATGCCTCCTTGAAATGGGGGTGGGGGTGCTTGAAGGAGGCAGTGCTAAAACTACTCCTCAAGAAACCATCCCTGGATTTGGAAAATCTAACTACCGGCCACTTGCCAGTCTCCCCTTCTTGGACAATGTACTTGAGTGGGTGGTTGTGGACCAGATCCAGGGGCGTAAGAAGGGGGGTGCGGTCTGCCCCGGGGGCCACCTGACAGGGTGTGTGTGACAAAATGGCGGGTGGCACACAGCGGGGCCTGCAGCGTGCACGAGCCACGTATCTTGGCACCCACAGGCTCGGTGCTGTCCGCCTGCTGCCCCCCCAACTGTAGGGCGGCTGAGGCCCCGCACGTCCTGTCCCTCCCTAAGGGCGCCCCGTGCTCCATGCTGTCCCTATGGGCACCCCGCCCTGCCCCCGCCGCCCCAGGTGCCCAAGAGGCTTCCTCCACTGCTGACCAGATCCATGCGCTCTTGGAGGAAACTGATTTTCTAGATCCATTTCAATCAGGGTTTAGGCTTGGTTTTGGCATAGAAACTGTTTTGTATGATTCCTCTGTGAGGAGAGAGACAGGGGACATGGGTCCTTATTAATTCCTTTTAGTGGCTTTTGATACCATCAACCATGGTATCGTTCTGGAATGGCTTTCTAAGTTAGGATCAGTAGCTCCACTTTGCAGTGGGATAGTCGTTCCCAGAAGGTGATTCTTAAGGGAGTGTTTTTCAGCCCCGTGGAGCCTTCAATGTGGGGGTCCTCAGGGTTCGGTTTTATCCCTCGTGCTGTTTAACATCTACATGAAATTACTGAGAGGGGTCATCCACAGTTTTGAAGTACATTGCCAGGAATATTGTGATGGCACTCAGCTCTATTTCTCCTTTACATCTGCAGGTGAGGCAGTGGAAGTGCTGGACCAGTGTCTTGCCTCAGTAATGGACTGGATGAGAGCCCACAAACTGAAGCTCAATCCAGATAAGACTGAGGCGCTGTTAGTAGTGCTCTTTTGTGAGACTTAGTCATTGCATTTATGAATTAGGGGGGAAATCATGGAAATAAAAGTTATTGTCAAAAACTCTCAGTATAAGAGACCGCCTGCTCTGAAGTATTAGGTCTGTCTTAAGTGTTGTAGCACATCTTCTCGGAATTCTGAAACTTCTAAGAAGGCATAGAAATTTATAAAGAGTTGTCTCATGCTGAGTAGGGCAGTTGGTCCATCTAAGCTGTGTACACACGGTACCTTTAAAGCACATTTAAAGGCCCTCAGAGAATTCTGATTGCTGTAGTTAACCCTTCCTAGATGTAATTCCCAGCAACTCTTGACAAACTAGCATTCTTTGAAGGGGGAAATGGGCTTCAAATGGGCTTCAAAGGTATAATTTGTAAGGTCTCAGGAAGAGATCCTTTTCTGCTGCCAGTGATCTCGCCAGTTGGAATATGGGACCTTCCGTAAGCAACACACTCTATCGCTGAGGTTGTCTTTGGCCCCCTCCCTATAGAATAGTTCCAGAAAATACAGAAGTTGGTTGGTCCCAAGCTGAAAATGTTTTCTGCTGAGGGAAATATGTTTACTTGCTTCCAGTGTTAGTCAACCAGGAAATAAAAATGAATATATTCACGTGACTTAAGAGTAAATAGCACTTCACCATAGTTAGGTGGCAGTCACTCCTAGTGAAGCTCAGTAAATAGATTAGACCAGCCTTGCAAATAACAGTTCAGAAGGTGGTTTCATACTCCTTGTTTCACTTGCCTTCTTTTCTCCTCCCATTCTTTCTGAATGCAAGAATTTGTGCATTTCATCATGCATGCCTGTTACACAGGCCAGTGTAACTGTTTATAAGAATATGCTTTACACTGTGTGTAAAACCAATGAAATATCTGGAAATATGGATGCTGCAGGACGGGAAACATGGGGGGCAGGGTCCTCCCTCCCCTCTAAATAGTGCCTTGAGGCAGTGTAAGAACCCCCCATGGGGTGTTAGAGGAGGGGTAGTACCTCTGGTGGGGGACACACCATGCTCCTTCAGGGGTAGTTTGTTCACCTTTGGTCCCCACACTGCACTCAGCTCTCTCCCGTGGCTCCTAGAAGATGCCAGCAGGCGACAGCGGCCACAATCCCGGGAGACAGCTTGGAGTGGCCAGCTAAACCAATAAGGGGTAGCCATGCGCAGCCCCATCCTATGCCCTTTTGAAATGGGTGTGTGTGTGTGATGTGAGTTGTTTTTTATTTTGATTCTGTATTTTGTGGTTTTATATTCTGATTTTTTGGGACGCGGGTGGCGCTGTGGGTAAAACCTCAGCGCCTAGGACTTGCCGATCGCATGGTCGGCGGTTCGAATCCCCGTGGTGGGGTGTGCTCCCGTCGTTCGGTCCCAGCGCCTGCCAACCTAGCAGTTTGAAAGCACCCCTAAGTGCAAGTAGATAAATAGGGACCGCTTACTAGCGGGAAGGTAAACGGCATTTCCGTGTGCGGCTCTGGCTTGCCAGAGCAGCGATGTCACGCTGGCCACGTGACCCGGAAGTGTCTCCGGACAGCGCTGGCTCCCGGCCTCTAGAGTGAGATGAGCGCACAACCCTAGAGTCTGGCAAGACTGGCCCGTACGGGCAGGGGTACCTTTACCTTTATTCTGATTTTATTCTGTGAACCACCCTGAGACCTTCGGGTATCAATTCAACAAATGCATAAGAGTAGTGGGTCTCAGACCCTTGGGGAGTCTGTATGCCAAGTCAGGCTCTGGGGGACCAAGCAGGGGAGACCGACAGTGGGGTCCAGAGGTCAAGAAGGCGGTTTCTGCCCAAGCTGTAGACCAGGGGTCAGCAAAGTTTTTGTGGCTTGGGCCGATTCACGGTCCCGCAGACGCCGCGGTGGGCCGGAGTGGGCGCGCATGCATGCACAAACGCTATTTCCGGCACCCCTTCCGGCGCAGAGGAGGTGTGCGCAGCTTCCCATCGGCTGCAGGAGCTTCCGGCCAGCGTCGCGGAAGGCAATCCCTGCTCTGCTCTGCGCTGGTTTAGCGCAGCGCGTGGGAGCCGGCCGAGCGGGCGGCGGGGGTCCATGGGCCGGTTAAACGACCCCCATGGGCCTTAAGTTGCCGACCCCTGCTGTAGACAGAAGTGAGGGGCACTTCACATGTCAATTGCAACCCTCTGTTAGTGCAATCTTGTGTCATCTATTCAGAAGTATGTCCTGCTGAGTTCAGTGGTGCTTATTTACTGGCAAGTGTGCACAGGATTGCAGCCGAAAGCTACAGTCCAATGGAACTTCAAAATAGCACAGGGAAACGTCTGAATGAAATATGCATTGGAATGGAGGCTGGAATCAATTTCCTATGTCAGCCAGAGTAGTATTGCAGAGCAAGGATGAGAAAAATAATAATGAGGGAATGCATGAATGTTCATTGCAGAAGAAAATCTGCCTGAGAGTTATTCAAGCTGTGTTAGGAATTGTTTTAAATATAAACAGTGTTTCAAGGTCACTGAGGTTGATTTGTCACAGGAAATGGCACAAGGAAGGGATGAGACGATTACTGTTTGTGACCCTTTAGGGAGCTAACTGGGGGGTGGGGGAGAAGATCACGTGCCCCACATCTGAGATTTTATGGTTTTGCTGTTGTACAGAAAATACCTAGAGAATAATAATCTTTGGAATATTTAATTATGTTTAATCTCACAAGATTTATATACAGCTTCATTGTAATAAAGTCTCACAAAGTGGCCTGCAAACAGAATAGAGTAACATTAACAGTGAAAAACAATTAAAAGCAACTATTTAAAGCATTTTAAAATAATTAAAATCAATGACAAGCTGAAAACTAGGTTAATGCCCATGTCAGCCTTCTATATGTCTGGGTAGGCTTGCCTGGACAAACATGTTTTCAGCAGCCATGGAGTTTCAAGAGTGGTTGGTGCGGCACTAACACAGTGATTGCTTAGAAATGTGGAGCAGGTGTTATGTGCTTTTAACATGAAGCTCCATACATTTCCTACCGCATTTGTTCAAAAAAGGCATCCTTCTGAAATGAAATGGGGTTGTATTTGCTAAACTGGTGATGGTATCATGTTTTTGGAATGGCAGCATATGCCCTGGACCACATATGCAAACAGCCACTCAGTTTGTTCCCCATTAAAATTTGTGGTTTGTGAAGACACATGACCAAATAATACTCACTCGGCTAAAAGGGCAAAATGGAAATACCTTTCTGTCATTACTTAAAACTTGATAAATGTCAGTTAATAGCTCAGGTATGTGTGGTTTTGCGGGGGGGGGGGGGGAGGCCAGTAAACTTAAGCACTGTTTGTATTTTTATTTGTTCTGAACAAACCTGGATGAGAGGTTGGTTGGATTATTTATTAACAATATTAAAAAACAGTTTAACACAACTTAAAACTACAAAAATAAGGTGGGTCCTAAATATATACACCTGAAGTGTCAAAGCCAGGGTGAGCACCTCTGTAGGAAAGGTGGCAACATGAGAACAAACAGGCCTTTTCTGTGCTGGCTTCCTGCTTGTGTGGGGGTGTGGGTGAATGTTTCATTTGTTCTTGTGTCTTTTTGTTATTTTAATACAGTCGTACCTCGGAAGTTGAACAGAATCCTTTCCGGACGTCCGTTCAACTTCCAAAACGTTCGACTTCCAAAGTGCGGCTTCTGCAGCCAATCGGAAGCCCCCCCAGACGTTCAGCTTTGAAAAGAACATTCGAAAACCGGAACCCTCGCCTCCGGTTTTTGATCGTTTGGGAGCCAGTACATTCGACTCCCAAGGCGTTCGGGATCCGAGGTACGGCTGTACTGTAAACTGCCCTTGAATGAAGGGCGGCGTATGAATTTAATAAACAAATAAAATTTGGACGAATTGAAATTACTGAGTCGTCTTGCAGGGCAGCCCCATGTAAAGCGCATTGCAGTCCATCCCTTCTGGAAGTTAGCAGAGCATGGGATGCAATGGCCAAGCCATCGCTGCCCAGTGTGGCCATAGCTGGCAGATCATCCAGAGCAGGGATTAGGCATTCCTAGCCACTGAGGCTAACTGAGCCTCCAGCAACACTGATGAATCCAGGAGCAGTCCCACACTGTGGACCTGCTCCTTCCAGGGCAGAGCAATCCCATCCAAAGCAGGCCATCTTCCCACCTCCAGGACATGAGGACACAAAGCACCCCAGTCTCTGCAGGATTCAGCATCTGTTTCGGGATTCAGATGTACCTAGTTTTGGAGGAGTGAGTTGCCTTCTGTAATGACTTTCAAACTATGCCTTTTTGGAAAAAAAGAAATGACTCTGGGATGCTAGGAAACTTAAGTTGGTCTCTGACTGTCATGAAGTCACCTGTCTGGAGTGAAGGAATGTCCTTTGGATTGTATGTTGTCACCAGCTCTACTCCTGGATCTGATGGATGTTGGGTAGGGCTGGGGAGTGCTTCTAGGGAGGGGCTGCTCTTTATCAAGCACAAGGCAACCGGAACCTAACTAACTGTGCAATAAGAACTGTAAGTTGAGCTTGCTCTTTCCCTCCTCTTCCCTCCTCTTCCTCTTTCCTCTTATGTCATGCATTTCTATGTTGCAAATCTGGGAGCAGGGACCATTTTAGTACAAAAAGCATGCCCCATAAATAAGTCAGTCAATATCCAATGCGGCAGTCCTTCGATGATGTTTACACAAGGGGAATTTTCTCCCCCTCCTCTCCGCTGCAGAGGACTTTCAGGAAGAGGTCTGCCATGTGGCATGGGCAAGCTGCAGAAGGAGAGGTAATTGCATGGGGAGGGTTGGATGGAGACTGTATTGTGAGATGCATCAGGTTCTCCCAACCTCAGGAGAAGATTTTCGGTGTGTGTCTGGGTGTGTGTGTGTGTGGTGCAATGGGGAATCCCTTCTGGGAGTTCCCTTTTTTGAGCAAGAGCACGGGAGGAAAGTTCTTAAATACAAACAGTTCAGGCTTCCAAGCTTGTATAGGACTACCTGTGGAATATGCCTGTTAATTGATGCTTTTGAACCCATAGCTCCCTCCTCCAGAGCAGCTCTGAAGCCCCTTTGAAAACAATGCCAGTGATGACAATGTAAGTGGGTGCACTTATCTGTGGCACTCCAAACTAAAAAAAAGGGAAAGTGCCCTGCCTTTGATTTTCTGGTGTATACATCCGTCATGCAGATTTAGATACGGTGAGGAAGTTAAGCTTTTACCACAGTGCATGTGAAAAATGCTCTAGATTATGCCTTTCTTCACCCTTGGTTCTGTTTCCTTCCAAGATACTCTCTCATGGTGCTGCTGTATCCTTGGGTCATGGCAGACTGTGTCAGCATCGCCCTTGAGCCAGTGCCACTAACTGGACTCATCCACATCAGCCCCGACTGGGCTAGGCGAGCTGGGTAGCACTTCCAGAGACCACCTTCAGCACAGGAACAGGTCAAAGTGCTGTGGACTTAGAGTTGTGAGCACCAGATTCACTTCCACAAGTAGACAGTCGTCACACAGCAGAGTACAGCAGAGTCTAGCAGAGTATATAAACAACTCGGAGAGCAGCTCTGTAGAATACAGTGGTGCCTCGCAAGACGAAAAGAATCCGTTCCGCGAGTCTCTTCGTCTAGCGGTTTTTTCGTCTTGCGAAGCAACCCCATTAGCGGATTAGCGCTATTAGCGGTTTAGCGGCTATTAGCGGCTATTAAAGGCTTAAGGGATTAGCGGATTAGCTGCTAAAAGGCTATTAGCAGCTTAGTGCCTTAGAAAAAGGAGGTGGGGAGCAAAAAAAAATCGCAGGAACTCGCAAGACATTTTCGTCTTGCGAAGCAAGCCCATAGAGAAATTTGTCCTGCGAAGCGCATTGAAAAACGGAAAACCCTTTCATCTAGCGGGTTTTCCGTCTTGCGAGGCATTCGTCTTGCGGGGCACCACTGTATCTTCTTTATTCTATCGACAACTATTATATAACTATATACAGAGCTAAATGAGCCTAAGCATAAATGAATGCTAAACCGCACTGAGTGTCTGCAGTTGCTCTTAGCAGCAACCTTATCTATACACACGATCTCTAACACTCAGTCTCTCTCTCTCCGACACACTGACTGACTGACCCACTCACTGACCGACTCTTTGATGTGGTGCTGGAGCAGAATAAGTAGAGAGCAGAACACGCCTCCTCCTCTCTGCAGAATCTGCAGACTCCTCAGGAGATTCTTGGATATGGGAGGGGTGAAATCTCCTCAGACTGTACCATGCTTCTGCTGCAAGGGGACATCTTCCAGCTGATTCTGTCAGTGGGTTCCCCATTCTGCTTCCTTCGCTGTGAACAGCACTGCTCCTCTGGAAGATCTTCTGTTCCTTAATGGGACTTAGGGTAATAGCATGGCATCGTGAACCAGCAAGAAGCCAGTTTTTCAGAACAATTGTCAAGTCATAGCAATTTCGGAACAGATGCTGTGCTGAATATTTTGATAGCACCCGCCAGATACAGAAGTGATCTCACCAGACAGTTATCTGAAAAGTAATGTAGACAAGTGAAATTCAGTTGTGCTCGATGAGCCTGGACTTAGGGCGCTCTCACTCTGCAGGGTGTCTTTAGTAAGAGAAGAATTAATCCATTCTCAAGCATGCAAGTCGTTTTTCCGACATGCCTGGCTTGGTTCCACGAGAGGCTGGGCCTGCAACATGGCCAATATTAGTTCTTGTTCTATAGCTTTACTGTTACCAAACCTAATAATCATATACTTACTGATATGATATATGCATTTAAAGTGCTTGAAGCTCGTCACGTATATTATCTCCATAGTCCTTACAGCCACCCAATATATTTGAGCAGCTTTATTAGCTGCTTCTTGCAGCTGAGAGAATAGTGGTGTTTCTAAGGTCCTCTTTTTCAGTCGCCGGCTGAGGTGAGATCAGAACTGGGGGCTGCCTCGATTACACAGAGCCAACAAGCTGCATCACTGTTCCACCCTCATTGATCATGGGACACCAGTTTAGGCCTCCTTCCAAAAATGCAGGGCGGGGGGGGGGGGCACAGTTTGACTTAATTCCAGAAGCAAATAAAGCATTTATCTTCCATCCTATCAGCATTCATTTAAACCGGGCCACCTGGCCACCTTGGAATCATAAATCTGCATCTTTGACCCTTGCTTTATCATTTTAAGCAAGTTGGCTGGAAAAACAGCATGCTAACTTGCAGCTGAATTCTGGACTGCGTAAGCAAATATCTGTGTTGGTTTATTAGCCAAAGGGAGGGTTATATTACCATAACAGGTGTGAGCTGGCATATGTTGCGCTTTGCAGTTTTGCCCTGATGTTGTAGGACTTGTTTGCATGTCTGATTTCTGAGGCACGTGGGCTTATTCTCAGTCCTTTTCAGAAAACAGTTTTGGCTTTGTACAAATACAGACGTTTCTGCTCTTGTTTTAAACACGTTTCTAAAATGTTCCCGCAAGAGTCTCAGAATATTCTCACCCGCACATCATAAATAAATAAATAACACACTTAAGGGAATTATTAAAAATCACTATGAAAAAGAATGGCATGGGAGAATGGGTGAGTGAAAATTTGAACCCTGGTCTCACAGATGCTAGGCCAACACTCTAACTGGCCCGTTTTGCAGAACATGTTAAACCATAGTTTGAAGTGATTTAATGTGAATGAGCAACTTAGAGCCACCTGCTGCTTCCCCTTTCCTTTCTTCAGCATGTCTGGGAGGAAACAAACCAAAAGTTGGTTTGCTGCTATAAGCAAACTAGTGTCTAACAAAGCTGGAGTGGAGTGGAGCTCATTGTTTAGAGCTGAGCTTTTTGACCACATTGCAAAGTAGGAGCCAATGTGCCATGGGAACAAGGCTGCCAAAATGGCTCTTTGCCTTGTAGAAAATTAGAGGCCTAAGTTAAAGTCTAACTTGATATCAGAAACGATAAAATATGCCACCGCTCTGTGACCCAGTGTCCCAGAGATTCGATGCGGGTGGCTTGTGAGGAGGCCTTAATGGTGATGGCAAGCATCTAGCTTCCATAGGTTGCTGAAGATGCACCTTTTTACCCTGGCCTTCGAAAATAGAAGAATTTGATCACTGAGGCTGATCCCAAGAAGATTCGGACCTCCTCTCCCTTGGTCTGCTGCAACAGACAAGAAGCAATGGAGCCAAAGGACACAATTGTCATCAAGTCAAGGAGAGGTGAAGATGCCAGCTGGGCAGTGTCTTCAAACTAGAGCAGATTGCTCAGACTGAGGAACTAGCTAGACACAGATAAGTAGATGCTGTAGCACGGATGCACTCTTGAAGTCCAGAGCTCGGTTTACCAGTTTATTCTGGGTTGCCACTGGAATTTGGGTGGTTCTTTGGATATATTTAAGAGCAAGCTTGTTGCAGCAGATGTCTTCAAGCTGATTTCATCTGCGTGATATGAACGACCTGTTGGTTTTGTGTTGCCAACGGCACAGATGTATCTCAAATGGTTCCTCATGTAGGGTGTTATTCAGGTCAGCCATTCTGTCAACAAAAAGCTTTAGCAACGAAAAGACAAAAGTGTCGAGAAGGGGGCTGAATTTAGCCTCTGGAAAAGAAGAGGTGTACGCCTGGCAAAACAGTTAAAGCGAAAAGCAAACTGTCTTACCAGAGACCCACAGAACACTCACTCTGTCAATGGTAACTGCCAAGCAACAGCTAAGGATGCCTGAAAAGATTATTCGTTTTGCAAAACTGAAATATGCAGTTAATGGGTGGAATTAACAATAGCGCTAAGGAGATCGCTCTGCAAGTGCAGGCATTTCTGCTTGGTCTGATGGAGCGACCGCCCCTATCCACTGTTTGTGGGGTTCTTCCAAGCCCCCCAGCCAACTTGGGGAAGGTGCAGGGGTAGGAAAGGGGAGGGGAGCACCATTCACTAGTAGGACTCACTCTGGCTCCCATGAGCACCAGTAGTTAGTTGAATCCAGCCCAAAGAAACGAACCACTATCATTAACACATTCTTTGGGTTCTGCTGCAGAGTCTAACCTTAAATGCTAGATACCTGCCTTGTATTCAGACAAAAATGTTTCTTCGTTTTAGCTGTAGCTGTGTGCCGAAGGCATTGTTAACCAATATGAAAAGATTATGTTTAATTTTATTACAGCTTCTACAGCTAGAAGAAGCCATGGCCCAAATGGGACAAAACTCCAGACACTTCCTTCTCTCCAGCCACAACAATGTCAATGCAGAAGAGAACAGTCACAACAGATCCGTAGACATCGCAGAGCAAATGGAGATGAATATCAGGTATCACGTGGTATTAACACTCTGCTTTTCCTTCTGGTAACTGTTTGGTTTTTAAGCTTGTATGAGGTCAGTTCTTACAATACATGTTAGATGAGTAACTAGAGTGAAAATCCAGTGTTATCATTTCTGATGATCTGCGTTATCTAGACCTCATCATGAAATATCTAGCAGTCTTTCCCGTCTCCAGGTCACAAATAACAGTCATTCTTAAGAAGCCCAGCTGTTGCAAAGAACAGCTGACAAAGTCATCTTCGCTGCGTTCTCTAGATACCTTGTCTTTTAAAGCTACTTAACCTACTGATCAGTGCATAAAACTCTCTCTCTCTCTCATTAAAACTGTATTTTTGTTTGGAAGCTTGGAATAACTCAACAGCAAAACACACTTATTTCAAAGATGCGTCCCTTATTTTTCTAGTGGCTGCCTGTTAAATTTTACCACACCTTGGCATAAGAATATAAAGACTACAGAACCCTGTGACACACCAAAGATGTAGCCTTGCAATTGAGTTCCCCAAAATGTTTCTAGTCCATCTGCCCACATGACACAGAACAAAGAGGAAAGCAACACTGTTCTCCAATTTACAAAAAACTTGCATACTTCACATACTCATAGGCAATTCTTGCCATGGGCAAGTGGTCATTTACTAGCCTGTCTTAAAGACTAACGGTGGAATCCAGCGCATGTTACCTTGGGAGAATTTTGGCCCATTCTTCTTTACAGCATTGCACCTTCAGTTCATTGAAGTTTGCTGGCATTTGTTTATGCATCGCTCTCTTAAGGTTCCGCTCAGCATTTCAATTGGGTTGAGGTCTGGGCCATTGCAACCCCTTGATTCTTTTCTTTTTCAGCCATTCTGTTGTAGATTTGCTGGTGTGCTTGGGATCATTGCCCTGTTGCATGACCCAATTCCAGCCAAGCTTCAGCTGTTGAGCAGATGGTCACACATTTGGCTGTAGAATACTTTGGTATACAGAGGAGTTCATGGTCGACTCAATGACTGCAAGGTTCCCAGGTCCTGTGGCTGCAAAACAAGGCCAAATCATCACCCTTCCACCACCGTGCTTGACAGTTGGTATGAGGTGTTTGTGCTGATATGCTGTGTTTGGATTTCACCAAACATGGCACTGTGCATTATGGCCAAACATCTCCACTTTGGTCTCATCTGTCCAAAGGACATTGCTCCAGAAGTCTCATGGTTTGTTCAGATACAACATTGCAAACCAAAGCCATGCTGCCATGTTCTTTTTAGAGAGACGAGGCTTTCTCCTGGAAACCCTTCCAAACAAACCATACAGTGGTACCTCAGGTTAAGAACTTAATTCGTTCTGGAGGTCCATTCTTAACCTGAAACTGTTCTTAACCTGAGGTACCACTTTAGCTAATGGGGCCTCCTGCTGCCGCTGCACCGCCGGAGCACAATTTCTGTTCTCATCCTGAAGCAAAATTCTTAACCCGAGGTACTATTTCTGGGTTAGCGGAGTCTGTAACCTGAAGCATCTGTAACCCGAGGTACCACTGTACTTGTTCAGTCTTTTTCTAATTGTACTGTCATGAACTTTAACATTTAACTTGCTATTAAATGAATCATGACACAGCGTAATATGCCATGTGCTGTTGTTCATCTGAGGTTGTATTGACTTAATTTTAAGACCTGCTAAGCAACAAATGATTGCTGTTATGTCCCAATATGTAAAACCACAGAATTCAAAGACGGTGCACTGTGACTGTAAATAGGGCTTATATTCAGTTTCGGATTGCAGTCTGACAAATGTTTTGTGGCATAAGCTTCGCTGGGCTCCTGTCCCCATTATCAGACAAATTCTGTGTGAATCCAAATGCTTGTTAGGCACCTATCAAATAGCCACTTAAAGCCATCTAAGCTAGCAGCCATCACCCCATCAGATGGTAATGAGTTCTATCAGTTAATTATATGTCTTCCATCGCTGTTCCTTTCTTAAAAAAACTATAAAGTCCCAACATTTAGCTGTTCCTCAAAGGGAAGCTGCTCCAACCTTTTGACCATTTTAATTCTTTTTCAACTCCCTTATATCATTTTTGAAAGGGCAACCACAAGCTGCTTATGCATTATCTATGTTCAGTCATTTATCAGTTAAGTTGTCTGTTTGCCTGTTAATTTGTTCACGGATCTGTAATGAAGGATGATCTTCATGTGTGTTCAACATTTCCAGGGCTGCAACCCAAGTTGGACATCAGCTTGCAATGATAGGAGATGAGTGTAACCGGATGTACACTGGGAAATGGGAGGATTCACTGCTTCATCTTGCAAAGGGGTAAGGTCTGCCTAGGGGGGGTTTCTGTATTCTAATTCTGAAATGCCTTTTCAATAGCAAGTGCTTTTTAAATGCTTACCAGTTCGTACAAACAAACAAACAAACAAAACCTCTCTGCAAGTAGAAAATGCACATGGCAAGGTGTGGACAAGGCAATAAACTTTCTTTGTAAGTGTTGCTACTTAGAATCATAGAATCATAGAATCATAGAGTTGGAAGAGACCACAAGGGCCATCGAGTCCAACCCCCTGCCAAGCAGGAAACACCATCAGAGCACTCCTGACATATGGTTGTCAAGCCTCTGCTTAAAGACCTCCAAAGAAGGAGACTCCACCACACTCCTTGGCAGCAAATTCCACTGTCAAACAGCTCTTACTGTCAGGAAGTTCTTCCTAATGTTTAGGTGGAATCTTCTTTCTTGTAGTTTGGATCCATTGCTCCGTGTCCGCTTCTCTGGAGCAGCAGAAAACAACCTTTCTCCCTCCTCTAGGTGACATCCTTTTCTATATTTGAACATGGCTATCATATCACCCCTTAACCTCCTCTTCTCCAGGCTAAACATGCCCAGCTCCCTTAGCCGTTCCTCATAAGGCATCGTTTCCAGGCCTTTGACCATTTTGGTTGCCCTCCTCTGGACACGTTCCAGTTTGTCAGTGTCCTTCTTGAACTGTGGTGCTCAGAACTGGACACAGTACTCCAGGTGAGGTCTGACCAGAGCAGAATACAAATACTTTTTATTTGCATTGTGTGTTTCATCTTTAAATGTAGAGGAACTTAAAAAGTAAGCTACCCAGCCTGAAATCGCAAGTGTTATGTTCCATCCTACCACCTTTATTCCCTCAGAAGGGAATAAATTGCCCCTTTGCCTCAGTGCCTAGAAGAGTCCTCATGGTGCCGAGGTGCCCACTTGTTTGCAGGATTGCAGTTGGCCACTTGACCAGGGTGAAGAACAAATTATTATTCTGTGAGTTCCTGTCATCCCCATTATTTAATGTGCTTTTAACTTGTTCATAAATGATCTGCAGTTTGCTTATAATACCCAGTTGCTTAGGGCTGTCAAAACTAAATGAATTGAGAGAAACTTCAGAGGGATCTCTGCAAACTAGGTATTAAAATGGCAAGTGTGATTCTGTGTAAGCAAGTGTAAATTAGTCCACATCAAGGCAAAAAATATTAATGGGGTCTGATGCTGGAGGTGACTGAGCAGGAAAGTGATCTTTGGATTCTGGTGGATCACAGTGAAAATATTGATCCAGTGCAGGCATAGGCAAACTCGGCCCTCCAGATGTTTTGGGACTACAATTCCCATCATCCCTGACCACCGGTCCTGTTAGCTAGGGGAGATGGAAGTTGTAGTCCCAAAACATCTGGAGGGCCGAGTTTGCCCATGCTTGATCCAGTGTGCATCTGCTTTGAAAAACGTGGATGCCATGTAAGGGATAATTAGAAAAGGGGTTGAAAATAAAACTGCCAATATCACGATGCTTTTATATAACTGTATGTGGCTTGAAAGCATTTGGAATGCTGCATGCAGTTCTGGTTGCTGCATCTCAAGAAGGATATTGTAGAACTGGAAAAGGTTCATAAAAGTGTTACCAAGCAGATGAAGGTACTGGAGCAATTCCCCTAGGAGCAGATGCTGCAGTGGTGGGGCTCTAAAGCTTCGAAAAAGGTCAAGGAGTAAAGGGAGGACATCAAAGAACATTATGCATCCCTGGTGTGGAGAAAGTGAGCATAGTTTTTATCCCTCCCTCATAATACTAGACCTGGGTCTAGTCCAATAAAGCTGAATGTTGAAAAATTAAGGGCACACAAAAGGGAGTATTTCTTTGTGCAGAGCATTGTTAATCTATGGAATTAGTTACCAGAAGCTAGGTAAAGGGACCCCTGACCGATAGGTCCAGTCGCGGACGACTCTGGGGTTGCGCACTCATCTTGCTTTACTGGCCAAGGGAGCTGGCGTTTGTCTGCAGACAGGTTCTGGGTCATGTGGCCAGCAGGACTAAGCCGCTTCTGGCGAACCAGAGCAGTGCACGGAAACACCGTTCACCTTCCCGCCGGAGTGGTACCTATTTATCTACTTGCACTTTGACTTGCTTTCGAACTGCTAGGTTGGCAGGAGCTGGGACCGAGCAACGGGCGCTAACCCCATTGCGGGGATCCAAAGTGCCGATCTTCTGATTGGCAAGCCTTAGGCTCTGTGGTTTAGACCACAGCGCCACCTGCAACCCTACCAGAAGCTAGGATGGCCTTAAAAGGTAACTGAAGAATTCATGGAAGATAAAGCTATGAATGGCTGCTTGTCATTATAACTATGACGCCTGCAGAATCGGAGGCAATGTGTGTCACGAAGGGGAGAGTCCAGCTTCTAGATAGGCTTCTAACAGGCATCTGGTTGGCCTTTGCGAGATCAGGATGCTGGACCAGAGAGTCCTTTTCATCTGACGAAGCACTGCTGTTACATTCACATTGAAGCCACCAGGTGGCTTATAGACATCGTAGACAACTACAATTCTTGGACACCGATTTTTGTTTGATTGTCTGCAAAGCTGAATCATGCATGTGCTCCCATTTGGCACAGGTTTGACTTGTAAGAAACTGTGGATTTATATGTGGATATTTGTATTGTCTATGCTGCATATCTATGGCCAAACTATATGTGACATTAAATGTAACTTTGCATTTACTGTGCAATTCTCTTTTCAATGGCTAATAATACCAACCTGGAAAAGATCATTATAAGGGATCATTATGGTGTCATAGAAGACAGGTTAAGCCTTTCTGCCCCTGCAGAAGTCCTGAGGAAAATCCCTTCTCCTTGCACCGAGGGGTTTGTGTGTGTGTGTGTGTGTGTGTGTGTTCCTCACAATGCCAGTAGCAACTTCAGAGGAGGGATTTTGATTTTGCTCAGGTTTGCAGAAGGGAAAAAGGATTAAATTCTTATTTGTACCTGCTGAGACGACCAATGATGTATTTCATGTTATGTGACTTCTAGTCTGGCCAGCTCCCATCATTCCTTTGTAGTCGTTTACAATCAAGAAACAGAATCCAAGATTCACTCTGCAAAGTGAACTGAGAATGTCAAGCATTGTGGCAGTCTTCACAAATAAAACAGCTTCAAAAAGACATTTGCTTCAGAGCGGGAAGAAATGGGAAGTCACACTTTCCAAAGTCAGTTTCCGATTTGCTTGTTTGATTAGGTAAAGGTAAAGGGACCCCTGACCGTTAAGTCCAGTCGTGGCCGACTCTGGGGTTGCGGCGCTCATCTCGCTTTATTGGCCGAGGGAGCCGGCGTACAGCTTCTGGGTCATGTGGCCAGCATGACTAAGCCGCTTCTGGCGAACCAGAGCAGCGCACGGAAATGCCGTTTACCTTCCCGCCAGAGCGGTACCTATTTATCTTCTTGCACTTGATGTGCTTTCAAACTGCTAGGTTGGCAGGAGCTGGGACCGAGCAACGGGAGCTCACCCCGTCGCTGGGATTCGAACCGCCAACCTTCTGATCGGCAAGCCCTAGGCTCTGTGGTTTAGACCACAGCGCCACCCACGTCCCTGCTTGTTGATTAGAAGCATTGTTTGATTAGAAGCATTTAATACTTGACTTGGAGCTCTGGATTCAATTCCATAATGACTGTTTAATTTTAAACTAAATTCTAATTCTCCCAACTATTTTGTTTTTCAATAGGATAGCAGCCAACGTTTTTCACACTTGTATCTGGAGTAATTTTAGAAGTATTATGAAAGCCTTTGGGAGTTTTTTGAGCAGTGGCTGGAGAAAGAAGATTCTCGACTGTAACTGGGTAAATTTCATATTATTTTGCATTTGCAATTTTTCGACTGAGGGGCTCGAAAGAAGGAAAAAATGTAATAAAAGGGAATTTGGAATCTTGCAGTGCAGTCCTATGCTTGTCTCCTTGTAAACTGAACTCCATTTAGTTCAAAGGAGCTCACTCCCAGGTTAAATAGAATTGTATTGTCAGCCTGCAGTTCAGCCCACTTTTGTGCTTTGGCCTGACGGTTTTCATAGAACTGAACTATAAAGGTTTGTGGCTTATACTGCTATTAGGTTCCTGCCCAATCTTGCTTGTGTTTCCTTGAGAACTATTACAGTAATAGCAAATCAGGATGACCTCCATATAAATGCATAGACCGTTGGCAGTGAATGCCAGAAAAAAAGTGTGCTTCCCTGTAACCCCCAAATTAGTGCAAAACAGGATTTATGGGTTGGATCCAGAGAGGCAGTCTGTTCTGATCTGCTTACTGAGAAGTAAGCCCCACTGAGTTCAATGAGGTCTCCTCCCAGATAGGGGTACAATCTTGCACTCAAATTCTCATTAAAATCAACGGGACTTAAGTCATGGCTAACTTTTCACATCAGTCTCGATGGGTACAAAATCCAACCTAATGTGTTATGCTTTGTGCTGGCAGATCCTGCATTAACTAATTACTCTTTCCTCCTCCGTTTTCCCTAAATTTCCAAAGGAGCAAAAAATAATGATGATTGTAGACTTTCTATATTTATCTTTTTAGAAAAGTTAAACTCTTATTTGTGAAGCTAGGAGTGGTTCTTGTACAACCTATGTACAATGAAGTTAACCGAGCCTCCCCCCTCCAAACACTCAATCTCATTGCACTGTGTGCTTATCGCACACACACCAACCCCGAAAGTCAGTTGCACTATATTATTTTCCGTTCAGCAGCCTAACAGTCCACAGATAGAAACTGTTTTTTAGCCTGTTGTTACGACTGATTATACTTCTATATCTCCTGCCCGAGGGTAGAAGATTAAAGAGGTGCTGGCCGGGGTGTGAATCGTCCCTGAGAATTTCCTCACTCTTCGCTTTGTGCCCTTGCTCCCAGCAGGGAAGAAGAGCAAAGGCTTTACCTTTCAATTGAACTTGGGAACGCTTCCATCCCAACTACACTTGGTAGATTGGTTGGTCCTAACAAAGGCATTTCGTATGATTTTTTTTTTTTTTAAAGCAGCACTAGCATTGCGCAAACAGGGAGCTTTTCATGTGGGAGAGAATCCCAAGATGTGAAGGACAAACATTTTGCTGCTCCTGAATTCTGAACTGGTGCAGCTGAGGAAGTAGAATCATAGAATCATAGAATCCTAGAGTTGGAAGAGACCACAAGGGCCATCGAGTCCAACCCCCTGCCAAGCAGGAAACACCATCAGAGCACTCCTGACATATGGTTATCAAGCCTCTGCTCAAAGACCTCCAAAGTACATGATGCCCACATTGCTGGACTCCAAGTCCCATCATTTATTTTACAAATTGATAAACCACAGCCTGAGGGAATCAAAGCAGTGCGCAGTGTTGAGAAGATAACGTGCAAAACAAGCAGATTCAAAAAAGCATTGAAAGCATTCCTGCAAGCCATAAAAAGCATTCCTATAATTGTGCAATTAATATTTTGTAAATGACTGGGACACACTTCCGGGGAAGCCTTCTTAAACAAAAATGCCTTTGTTATGAGGCTGAGGGGAATTGGAGTCCAAAACCAGGGCTGCAGGTCAGCCACCCTGGAACTACTGCAGGTGATTTTTTCCCCTGCTTTCATTCTCTAATGCTTGTGGTTTTTAATCAGTTTGTTTATTCTTTCCCTAAACAGATTCTTTGGGTCCCTCTGAACTGCGTGTGCCAGAAATGGTGGCCAGCCGCGCTGCTTGCTATTTTGATGTGGGGTCTGGTCACTTACGGACTGCAGGACTAGTCGCAAGAGTTGCCAATTGAAGGTCACTGCTGGACTCTGACCAATCAACTCACCCAGGAGGTGGCATTTGCTTTGTTTGTTTTTTAAGAAGTTGGCTATGGAGAACCTTTTTCTATTTAAAATGTAGGCTAGTGCTGGGTCACTGCTGTTTTCATACTTTTAAAATAAATATTGATATGGGGTTGTTGCTGGATAACTACCTGAATTGCTTGTTTTGAAATATGTATGTTCAAGTGATTCAAGTCTGACTTTTATACGAAAAGAGAGGTGTTTTTTTGTTTTGTAAAAGGGAATTTGGAAAGTTGACAGAAGGGTATGCTGGCCATCCTTTTTAACACTTGCACTGTAAAATATCTAATGAAAATTGGAGATCTTAAAAGACTTGAAAAATAAAACTGATGTTCCAAATCTAACTGCCAAATCTAATTACATTATTTCCTTCAATGTATGCTTGAGCGTGATCCATTCTGCACACATCCCATTTACGCATCCAGCCATCTCTCTCCTCTACCTTCATCCACGTACATCAGAGACTGCTTTGCCACAGACTGCTGATATTAGTATTACGCACATTTACAGTTGGTTCTTTTCTCCCTAGTGTCATTCTTTCAAGCTTTATATGGCTATATAGAGAGAGCCAGTGTGGTGTAGTGGTTAAGAGCGGTAGTCACGTAATCTGGGTAACCGGGTTCGCGTCTCCGCTCCTCCACATGCAGCTGCTGGGTGACCTTGGGCCAGTCACACTTCTTTGAAGTCTCTCAGCCCCACTCACCTCACAGAGTGTTTGTTGTGGGGGAGGAAGGGAAAGGAGAATGTTAGCCGCTTTGAGACTCCTGAAGGGGAGTGAAAGGCGGGATATCAAATCCAAAACTACTCTTCTTCTCTATATGGTAGAATTGGCATCTGAAGTTGATAACACACTTGAGCTCTTTTGGCTGGTAGCTTTTGACAATGTCTTAATGGCATACATACTGATTTCTTACCATTTCGTACCATTGTCTTTGGTTGCATGAAGCCTCTGAAGGTCCTCATGAGGTTTGGTCCTCTGCTTGAAGAAATACAGACTTAAATTAGGGGGGGGGGCTTTTACTTTCTGATGCTGGTCATAAGATATAGTGGACTCTGAGAATGGAATGGCGGCAGGGTGGGCTTATGTGTGCTCGGCCAATGTGCGCAGGGGCTCTGGTCGCCACCTGTATTCAATAAAGTTTATCAGGACAAAACTTGAAAATGCTGGTGTTAACACAATAGTATGTTCCAGTGACCTATATTTACCAGTTCAGACTGCAGAGGGGGCTTGCATGTTTGACAAGAAAATCCCTAAAAATTAAATACCTAAAAACCTGTATGTTTTCCCTTAAGCTCCTTGGAGGAAGATAGGAAACACATAAATTAACATGGGTAGACAGAAAGCTTGTAGTTCAGAAAGATTAAGCACTTAAGGAATTTGTGGATTATAAAGTGGCTTACTGTTTTTTTTAATATAAATTTGACTGATAAAAAACTTTAACATGTAATTAATTACAAGAAAATTAAGAGAGAGATTAAGAAAACTTGGTCATAACTCAACAAACAGCCACTACTGTATTTATGACTTCACATTGAAAGCTATGGAAAAGAAATGAATCTCCAAGCCCCACTTAAAAGATGCAGGAGCTGGGGCTGGCATCCTTAGGCCATCTTAGGCTGCAGGGGTCGTCAAGTCTTCCCTGAGCCTTTCCCCCCTAAAACGGTTTGTTTTGTTTTGTTTTCTATTTCTGCCACCTCACAGCTTCCCCAACTCTGCAAATACCAATCTCTTATATGTGGGTTTTGGCTACCTATGCACCAGCACTTGGACGATGGGAACTGCTATTAATATATATGCCAATAATGACAACACTGACAAAAGTTTGCCAGGAAAACATTCAGAAAGACACAGAACTTTTAGAAGACACCTTTCAGGCCTCCTCCACCAGTTTGCTGCTGCTAGGGCTCTTGCAAGGCCCTTTTTAGCAATCAGATTCTAAAAGCAAAGAATCAGTGTTTCTTTGTAGGACACACTCTTGCTTCGAAAATAAGAATTAGCTTCAAAACAGGAATTTGAACATTGAGCTGACATCATGCCACACCCTTATGCTAAAGTATACAGAGGCCTCCTCTGAGCTTTATTGTAGTTAATGTTTACACACATCAAGAGTGGAATTTGTCCTGACAGGCTAGAAGGAAATCAGTTTCAGATTTACGGTGAACAATTTCTTCATAGAAACTGTACCTCTATTCCTTTCAAAAAGGTGCTGCTATTGTAGATAACACTGAACTGTGCAGTCCAATGCTGGTTATAGTCCTGTGCCAGCTTACCTAAGCCTTCTACTGCTGGCTCACATCCAGCAATAAGATCCTGCCCGAAATATACCATGTCTGCAAATCATGGCAGCAGAGCTCAGCTCTAAGAGTGGATTTTCATATCTAGAAGTGGTTTGTAGTTGTTGAATAGCCAAGAATCAAGAAACTACATTGACATAATGCACTGGTTTTATTAGAAGTGAAATCCTGGATGTTTCAAAAAATATAATTTACTCTGAAAGATGTGTATCTTTCAGTTTGTAACTCACTGACTTGTGACTCGAGGAAGATCCAGGAACTGTTTTTTTATTGCAGTTCAATGCTTTTGGACACATAGATTTATTTCAACCCACAGGTGTCGCACAAACAAAAAGCATGCTTACATTTTGTATTTGCTACCAAAAAAAGCCAGCAATTTTTTTACCTATCTCAGCTGTAAGAAATGATTTATACAGTGGTGCCCCGCAAGACGAATGCCTCGCAAGACGGAAAACCCGCTAGTCGAAAGGGTTTTCCGTTTTTCGATGCGCTTCGCAGGACGAATTTCCCTATGGGCTTGCTTCGCAAGATGAAAATGTCTCGCGAGTCTTGAGATTTTTTTTCGCTCCCCACCCCCTTTTTCTAAGCCGCTAAACTACTAATAGCTTTTTAGCAGCTAATCCGCTAAGCCTTTAATAGCCGCTAATAGCCGCTAAACCGCTAATAGCGCTAATCCGCTAATGGGCTTGCTTCGCAGGACGAAAAAACTGCTAGACGAAGAGACTCGCGGAACGAATTAATTTCGTCTTGCAAGGCACCACTGTACACTGCTGCCATCCTCTGGCAGAAGACTACCTGAGATGATTCTAGAAAGAATATCTAAAATCCATCCACTGTTAGGAGTGCTTCCACAGCAAGTGTTCAGTGTGGGATGGTAACATTTTCTTCACTCGCTCTCTATGCAACATCCTCATGATATAACCATGGGACCAATATGCTGTGTTTTCCCTGAAGTCCTGTCTTTTCTCAGACTGGCAGAAGATTGCACTGTAAGCCACTTAACACAACACAGTGCTGCATTACCCTTATGCTTTTGACTGAAAAGCAAACATATATTGGAAGGCTGTTAGCAAGAATAAAGGTAACTTGCAATTTTCACAAACTTAACTTTGCACAATCAGCTTTATGCGCTGGGGGGGGGGGGGGATTACAAATGGTGATGGGCATCCGAGGGGGAAAACTTTGGCAATCCACCTGCTGTTGAACCTAATGTGCTTTGACTATAGGTGTTCTCCGTAGAACACAATCCCCTTGTAAGTTGAGTGGCCTGGGATGCCATGTAACGTTTCCCAGCTTTTCTTTCTGGACATCTTCTGAACAGATGGAAGCGTCTCAAGAAAAGCTCCCGACGCTTAAACACCAATGCTGTTACCAGCTACATAGAAGGAGCTCATGTTCCGACAAGATCCACTGATATTAAAAGGCACGGCTAACTTCAGCCCATTAATTTCAATGGGTCTATTCTGAGTACCACTCAGTTGTCTACAGCACATGGTCTTTAGCATCCAGTCAATAAGACCCAACTCTCCAAAAACCTGTGGCACCCGATTTATAATTTTACTCATGTCCAGAAGGAAAACTGATGAGGTACTCTGCAAAATGGGGACCTTAATAGTGTGAGTACCGTATTTTTCGCTCTATAAGATGCACCAGACCACAAGACGCACCTAGTTTTTGGAGGAAGAAAACAAGAAAAAAAATATTCTGAATCTCAGAAGCCAGAACAGCAAGAGGGATCTCTGCGCAGTGAAAGCAGCAATCCCTCTTGCTGTTCTGGCTTCTGGAATAGCTGCACAGCCTGCATTCGCTCCATAAGACGCACACACATTTCCCCTTACTTTTTAGGAGGGAAAAAGTGAGTCTTATAGAGCAAATAATACGGTATTCTAAAAAACTAATGGGACATTATGCATAGATAGCATACAATGGGTCACACAATCACTGCATCCAATATATTATCTCAGAGGGGCGAGTTACAGTTACCAATTATACACCAAATGCAGATCTCTCACCCACAATAAATGATTTGTAAAACAAAGGAAAACATTTTAACTTTATTATGATTTCACTGATTCTTAAAAGTTAAAGCAAGACACTGAGCATAAGTCACCACGATTCTTTGGCCAATGCAGGTACTATTGATCAAGCTTATATAAAACAATTCTTTAAAAAGTTTGTAGCAAAGTAATTGATGAGTCATGGTCAAATCTGTTTGTCTGAAGAAGTGAGACCCAGAGTGGCCTCTGAGGTAACAAGCAATTCTTCTGTGCTAGTTGTGTAGGGAGATAGCAATGGCACAACGGTATACAGCTCCCTCTCCAAAAGACTATGTTGTGTCTTCCTTCAGGGCTTGCATGATTTCATTTTTACCTAATAATAAATCCATTTAAAATGAAAACTTTTCCTACAGACATCTCTATGCTTTTTCATCTTCTGAAACATCAATATGTTTATAGAACTTCCAGGCCTTCAAATTGCAGGCTTTTAGGATTGTTCCTAGCTGTTTCCCAGGCCCCACTTCATAGGTATAAGGAAATCCTACTCCTTTTTTCCTTTCATAGATGGCATGCATCGTCTGCTCCCATTTCACTGGTGAAACCAACTGCTTCACTAACAAGCGCTGGATCCGTTTCGGTTCAGTGTATCTCCGGTTTTCCACATTTGAATAGACAGGGATGAGAGGCTTCTGAATATTAATTGAGTTGAGGGCTTCAGACAAAGGTCCCACTGCTGGTTCCATAAGTTGCGTATGAAAAGCACCACTGACTGGCAGCATTTTCACTCTCACAAATGAGTATTTTTTCGAATTTTGCTGCAAAAACTCCAAAGCCTGAAATAAAAACGAAACAGAACACTGAACCACAAAAACAGAGTTACTGCCTTCAATCTAGAAATGCTGTTGATGTCATTTGGCTCTTAGGAAAACCCTATAAATTCATTGTGGCCTGCAAGGACATAAAAAGCATACAACAGAGACTTAAAACTTTATAGGGAAACGTAAAGTACTGGCTTAGACTTTGCTACCCAAATGTTGGCAGGTGGCTTTTATACCTGAGTTGCATTTGTTGTGTTTCCATTTTTGTTTTCTACCAAGGGTAGCCAATGTGGTGCTCTCCATATGTTGTTGGAATACATCTCTGCTCATCCCTGACTATTGGCCATGCTGCCTGGGGCTGAGGAGAGCTTTGTTCAAAACATTTGGAGAGCACTAGGTTGCTCCATGTGCTTTACATCATCACTGCATGTCAGTTAGATCCTGTTGCCAGGTGACAGGCTTCAATTCTAATCCCAATTACAAGCGGCTGCCTTTGAATATTGTTCAGAAACTTTAGAATGTAGCTGCACAGCTGTTGGCCAGGGTTAGCAGAACAGCATGCATTGGGAATATTAAGGAGCTCCACCAGTCAGTGCCTATGTTCAATCCAAGGTACTGATGCTTAACTTTAAAGCTAGAAAAACTTACAATCGGGGAAATCAGGGAGCCCCTTTCACTATGAGGTCATCTGGCCCTGATATCATCTCTGTCTGAGGAGGGCAGCCCTTTTCCCACTGCAAATGTGCTTGTCTGTAAGACCTGTTTGGCTAAATCTATTGTACTCCCCGCCCTTTAGAAATCAGTGAAAATCTTTTCATTGCTCCTTTGATTTCAGACATTAACTTATTTTTAATGTTGTTCTTCTGCTATTCTCATTACTATTGTTCTTATTATTGTGAAATGGTTTTAAATGTGTTTATTATTATTTTTAAAAATTAAATATATCAATTGATGGTTATTAGTATAGGTACTTTGCATGTAAAGAAAGCAGGATAAAAATACAATTCATATAACAAGCAAGCAAACTTCTCCCCTCAAAATACAGAATATGACTAAGTACTACTGTTCTCTTGGCTGTCAGCAGTGCTACTGAAAACCCCACAAATTTCAAGATATTCAGAACCATTATTTTGAAATAATACCTGCAAATGTCCTGCAATGACTCTGCTGCCTGGAAACAAGTAGTTTGAAACTTCACATACAGGATTTTCAATTCCCAATGACTTGCAATATTCACGAGCTTCCAAGCAAGCAACGACATAATTTGAATTATGCCGGCCAATAACAGATAACATTCCACTTGGGACAGCTTCTGATGCCTCCTGCATGGCTTCAGCACGCACCTTCACCGCATATAAGGCTAAAGAAAAGAAAGAAACTCTAAGAGGACTTAACTTCAGCATAAGATAAATGGAAGCTCAAAGAAAAATGGCTGTGACTTTACAAACTCAAATGCATGTTTCCATGTAATGATTTCATAGAATCCATTGCACCAGCCCAGCCATCACCACTGGAACCAAGCAGGGCCATGCTGCTCTGCCTCCCCTCTTGCAAAGGGAGGAGCCCAGCCAAAGAGCCTTGGCATGTGAATTCCACTCCCCCAACACTGGCCAGCAAGGGGGCTGGAGATGCAGCAGTGAGGCTGGGCTCCAGGGCCCAGAGACCCCCAGCAGCAGACAAGGCAGGATGGGGATCCCAGGGAGGGTGCCTGGTTTGTGCCCCGCCCCCCAAATTGTGCACCGGGGGCTACACCCCCCGCCCCCCCTTGCTATGCCCCCGGCCAGAGCTACATGCTATCCATGCATTGCAAATATTTTAGACAAACATTTAATACTTTCTAGATACCTTCTGCATAGTCTATGGCTCCTGCAAAAACAAGGGCTGCATATTCTCCAATGCTGAATCCAGCAGCTGCTACACAGCTCTCCACTACCTGTAGAAATTTAAAAAGTCTCCAGTAAGCAACAAGTGGGAGGGATCCAGAAACACCCTACGCAGTTCACAAAGTGTGAGAAACGCAGGAACGGCACCCCATCCCCGTGTGCACTCTCCTAACACAGAACTCTAGTGAAGCATCCCAGGAAGATGAACGTTGGGAGACTAGGGCAGAAAAAACCCAAGTGCTTCATGTAGTTGAACTATGGCATCTACAGCACTCCCTCCCACAGGAGGTGGCAGCCTTTAAAAGAGGACTGGCATGTCCAAAGTCCGGCCTGGGGGCTAATTTGGCCCACCAGTTGGTTTAATCTGGCCCCTGTGGCAGTTTAAGGTAAAGGTAAAGGTACCCCTGCCTGTACGGGCCAGTCATGTCTGACTCTAGGGTTGTGCGCCCATCTCACTTAAGAGGCCGGGGGCCAGCGCTGTCAGGAGACACTTCCGGGTCACGTGGCCAGCGTGACATTGCTGCTCGGGCGAGCCAGAGCCGCACACGGAAACGCCATTTACCTTCCCACTAGTAAGCGGTCCCTATTTATCTACTTGCACTCGAGAGTGCTTTCGAACTGCTAGGTTGGCAGGCGCTGGGACCGAACGACGGGCGCGCACCCCGCCGCGGGGATTCGAACCGCCAACCTTTCGATCAGCAAGCCCTAGGCGCTGAGGCTTTAACCCCCTGTGGCAGTTTATTCCCCCCCCAAAAAGCTCAACAACTTCAATCCTTAAAAAAGGTCAATAACTTTGGTCAGCCCTCAGGCATGCTCACTTCATCAAATCTGGCCCTCTTTGAAAAAAGTTTGGACACCCCTGGATTAGACAAATGGAGGTGAGGAGGGGCAACCCATGGCCACCACAGTCAGAGGCAGTCCTAGTGCTTCTGAATGCCAGTTGCTGGAAGCCCTGGGGGTGGAAGATGCTCCTGCTCTGCCCCCTGCCTCCCCACCCCAGCGGGCGGGCGGCTGCTCTAGCTGAGACTCCTGCCTGGCCGGGGGCTGGACTAGATGACCCCGGGGTGCCCCGCTGTCTAAGGCCCTGCCGGCCCCTCACCCTGGGCTGCTCCTGGTGCAGCTTCTCCACGGCGGCCAGGGAGCTGACGAAGACGGCGGGCTGGCTGTGGACGGTGCGCTCCAGCTGGGCGCCGGGCCCTTCGAGACAGAGGCCGAGCAGGTCGTAGCCCAGGACGCCCTCGGCCACGCGGTACAGCTCCCGCACGTTCGGGTAGCGCAGCAGCCCGCGGCCCATGCCCACGAACTGGCTGCCCTGGCCGGGGAAGAGCAGCACCGAAGCCTCCTCGGGGGCCCGGCGCGCCTTCCCGCCAGGCCCCGACCGCGGAGCCTCGTCCTCCGCCGCCGCCGCGTCCCGCAACAGCCCCGCCGCGCTCGCCGCCGCCTCCCCCGCGCCGGGGGGCCTCGGGGCTCCGCCTCGGCTGAGCCATCGCCGCGCGGAGAGGCGCAGGGCCGGGAAGGGGAGAGCGCGGCCTGCGGAGAGGCGCGGCGCGGCGGAGGTCGCCATGGCAACGGGAGCCTCCTTCCGCGTGTGAGGCTGGAAAGCCAGAAATGCAAGGCCCGGTCCGTTAGCAAAAAGCTTCCCCCGCCGCGGCCTGGAAACCCGAGCCGTAGAAAAGAGAGTTCCACCCCACCCAAGGTCCCCCCCTCTCTCTACACGTGCTCGTGGGTGTTAGCAGCAGATACAGAGGCACAAATCCACTGGCACGTATGGCTCTGAGGAGTAGATATGTGCCAGGTTGTTGCGTGTGTGTGTTGTGAGTCACAGAATTAAAGAGACACAGACTTTGCTAGATTCGTATATGTTTAAAGTGTGAAGATGTTAAGGGAGATAGATACACCTTAATCCAATCTTTGGTAGCAGAAGAAGTGTGCATGCACACGGAAGATTATACCAATAACAAACTCTAAGGTGCTACTGGACATTTTAAATATTTTTTTATATATATTTCGACTGCGTCAGACCAACATGGCTACATGAATCTTAATCCAATCTGATAGTCTTTAAGGTTCCACAACTTTTTTTCTTTGTTGCAACATAGACATTTCTAATCCCCATAGACATTCTGGTGCTTAACTTTTGATGTGTGCATTTATTTACCTCTTAAGTTCTCTTAAATTTCACATCTAAAAATGCAATTAGATATACAACTCTGCTTAGAAGTTAAGGCCTGATGAGCTTAGTCTCTGTGTTGAAGTTACCTTTATACTGCTGACAATAAAAAAAATAAAGGGCAACTATAAAACAGGAAAGTTTGTGTTTTTCTTTCATGACCATAGTGTTCAAAATTAGTTTTAGCTTAAATGGTGGGATGAAGAGGGAGAGAGAGAAGGGAAAAGGCCGTTTCCGCCAAAGGACCAAGTTTTGAAGCAGCGATTATCCAAGGGTGTTGCAGGAGAGAACGGCAAGTGTGGCAGGAAGATTCAAGGACAATCAAAGAAACATCTAGACATTTTAGCCTAGTCTTGTATAGGTAAAGGTAAAGGGACCCCTGACCATTAGGTCCATTCATGGCTGACTCTGGGGTTGCGGTGCTCATCTCGCTTTATTGGCCAAGGGAGCCGGTGTACAGCTTCTGGGTCGTGTGGCCAGCATGACTAGCATACATGACTAGCATACTAGCATACCCGGACTAGCATCCGGGTCATGTGGCCAGCATGACTAGCAAACCAGAGCAGCGGACAGAAACGCCATTTACCTTCCCGCCGGAGTGGTACCTATTTATCTACTTGCACTTTGACGTGCTTTCAAACTGCTAGGTTGGCAGGAGAAGGAACCAAGCAACGGGAGCTCACCCCGTCGTGGGGATTCGAACTGCCGACCTTCTGATTGGCAAGCCCTAGGCTCTGTGGTTTAACCCACAGCGCCACCCGCGTCCCTTAGTCTTGTATACTATGCCATCAAAATAATTTTTTGTGGACACACAACCAGAAACTGTATCCACGCCTGTAGCCAAGAGCATTGGCTATTCTACAGTTCACAACACATTGTTGCGAGAAGGGATTTTCAAATATGGAGGATCTGAAGAGGAAAAGGAAATGAGACTCTCTTTGTCTCAAAGTAGACCTAATGTCAATGAGATGACCCGGCAAAAGCAAACTCAGGCCTCTCAATGAAGTTTTCAGCCACACTTAAGGCACGTGGATCTGAAGAAGTATCTGAAGAAGTGTGCATGCACACGAAAGCTCATACCAATAACAAACTTAGCTGATCTCTAAGGTGCTACTGGAAAGAATTCTGTTTATTTTATTTCGATTAAGGCACCTGTGTAAGAGGCTCGTGCATAACTGCATTCCGCTGCGCTTGATTCCTGCTCTTTTGCAGATGCATTGTGTTATACTTTCTGCATGCCCCGTGGTCCCATGATGAAATGGTTGCGTTCTGTGTTATGAATCAGGCGCTGCTAGGAGTGGCTTTCTTCTGTTTCCCAAAGCATTTCCAAAGCGCCTCTTCCTTGCTCTCCACGGCACCGAGATGGGCGCGCCCCCTGCTCCCCTCTCCGCCTCCCGCCCGCCTCCCCGCCCAGTGGGCCGCTCCCTCGCTTCCTTTCCCACAACCCTTTCGCTTTCCCCGAGCAGCGAGGTCAGCGGAGGAAGCAGCAACAGCAGCAGCAGCAGCAGCAGTCGCAGGTACGGGATCGGACGCCTTTGAGAGCGCTTGCTCCAGCAGGTGCGCACTGAGGACTAGGAGCGTGGGCAGCTTCCTAGGACCTGTCGTGCTGGAAGGGATCCCCCGGTCATCTAGTCCAACCCCCCCTGCAATGCACGAACGTGCCACGTGGGGTTCGAACCCGCGACCTTGAGATTTAAGAGTTTCAAGGTCTCCCGACTGAGCCGTCCTGCGTCTCTGCTTAAAAACCTCCAGGATCATAGAAAAGGAAAGGAAAGGAAAAGGGGGGGGGGGGGAGTCCATATAAAGGCAAAGGCACGAGGACGTTGTGCCTAACTTGGGAAGGGCGTTACCCCCAGCTTGCGAGTCGGGCGCGTATCCCCGATGGTCTTCCTGTTGCCAGAGATATTGTTACCTGGGTGCCCTGAGCAGGTAACGTAGTAACCGCTGGAAGGGCGGCGTGAAATCCTGGCAGCGCATCTCCCGCGGCCCATCTAGGCGATCCCCACCTCCGCGGGCGAGCAAGTTTGTAGAAGTCAGCGACTGAAAGCGGAAGCCTGGAGAGATGCCGCCTGGTCTCCTCAGCTGCCAGCATAGAAACTAAATAGGAGAAAGCAAACCCCACAACTTTTTGCAGAGGATGGGTTGGGGTGCTACTCCAGCTCCCCCCCCTTCCAGGCTCCTCCTAAAGAGTAGGGGGTCCTCTAGCACCTCTGTATTGTCTAGATAAATCTCTTCCATCTCCTCCTGGAGACTTGGAACCATTTGCCCAATGCCTTGATAAACCACAGCAATTGAATAAAGAGCTGTCTTTATAACTTGTTCAGAGTTTTTTTAGGGGGTGGGGGCAGTTACAGCAAAACAGCCCCCCATCACCAGCCAGTTCATCCAAAACTAACTGCCTAGCACCCAAATGAGCTACGGTCATTGGGGTTGAATCAATTGCGTATTAGGGCTGTTTGGTGAGGTGTGCTTTTTCTTGAAAAGTTAACCTTGCTTTGGGTTCTTCTACAATTCCACACTGGCTCAGAGCATTCAACAGGAGAGAAGCAACTTTATAAATCTGCCTCTGTTGCTGCCTTTTTAAGGCCAGGGCTCTAGAGGCCTTCATAGCTGTGTGTTAATTCACTGGATGATTTCTTTTAACACTTTGTTTCAGCAGCTGAATTTCTGCATGCCGTTCAGCTTTAAAAGACACACATTAGACAGCAGCTACCTTCACAACTGGGAGTCGGTCCTTGGCTATAACAAAGCAAGTTTGCAAGCAGGAGTTGTAGGGGTTAAGCAGAAACCTGACTGGTAGAGCAGGTGCTGATTCTGACATGCTTAACTCCCACACTAGCCGGAAGCAGTTTTAAAAAATTTGAATGGAGTAGCATGGATTTCAATGATGATTTGAAAGTTATGACTGCCTGAATTTAATTTACAGGAGATTAAATGTTTTGTGATTATCGTTCTGTAGCAACATGTTTTACAGTCCTTTGGCAAATCTCCATGAAGATTTTTAGGGATGTCACCCTCTTTGGCCACCACACCTGGCCCTGCTCTTCTCTCTTGGCCAGCACAGAATTCAGCAGATGAAGCTTTTCTTGGCCTGCAAGAAAGTGCTGAGAAAAATTCACATGTAAAATGTGGAGCTGCTATTAAAGGCCAGAAATAAAAGGAGGCAATCGGTTCGCTTGCCACCTTTTGTTTCTGGTCTTGCCTTTGAGCCCTTAACAGTAGCCTAACTTTCTACCAGTTCAGTTTTTGGCATAGCTGTCAACTTTTCCCTTTTTTTAAAGGGAAATTCCCTTATTCCGAATAGGATTCCTCGCAAGAAAAGTGAAAAGTTGAGAGCTATGGTTTTTGGTTGTTGAAGTACTGGGGCTAAGGGATTAATAGGGCAAAGACCAAAATATCCTCCCTTATCTGATGAACAGTTAGAACATAGAAATGAATAAAAACAAATGTGAGGACACAAGGGACCAGAAAATGAAGTAATTTATCCTAACTCAGCAGAGTAGAGCTAAGGGGAGAGCGTGCAGTTTTCACTTCCTCAGGTCAGTTGTTGTTGTTGTTAGAATTTATATACCGCCCTATACCTGGAGGTCTCAGGGCAGTTCACAGAATCTCAGTGACCTTATCGCAGCATGCTGGCCGGGGCACTTCACTTGCTAATTTCTAGCCTGCCAAGCGGCTGTTAAAGGCACATTCTTTTTGGGTGGATTCTTAGTCCAGAATGAATTTCCCAACCTGCATAGACTTTATTTGCTCCTGGATTGGTTAAAGCGTAGCAATTAACCCCTACTATGTCCAGGGAATGATTCTTATCCAAATTAAGCAGATTCACTTAAATAAATGGATTTGGGTTGCTTGTCAATTGATTTCAGCCAGTCCACTTTGCAAATGAGCAACTTTGGGTGGTACCGTTACTTGGAGTGGGGGCAGCAGAAGCGGCTTTTTATTATACCCATTTTCTTCCCTTGTCCTGCTGGAACTAGCTATTAGAAAACAGAGTGAATGCGTAAAATGGCTGCAGTTCAGCCACAACCATTACATGGAGAGATTACATAAAAAGGGTGCTAAGTTTTGCAAACATTATGAAACAAGTCTGATTTCACAGGAGAAATTGATATGAGTGGAAAGGTCTCTACTTGTTTAACTGATCACGTCTCTTGCTTTTGTAGCCACTTTTTTTCCTGTTAGGCTTGTTGTAGAAGCATTGTAATAACTTACACAACCTCTGCCCTATTTTACCAAATGTATTACGTACAGAGTTCAAATTACACTGAAGAGAGGAGGATGGGCGTTTTCCTTTAGCACATTTGCCTCCAGTAGGGAATTAATTCTCATTCCCGTGGTTGGCAGAGTCAATATCTTAAAAACCCCTGGCCCTGATGTTCCTGTGCCTTTCATAGTGAACCTGGATATAGAGAAATGAAACAATCAACATTTTTTCCTGGCATGGAGATAACATGATGGGAAGCATTTACTTTTTGCATGTTGGTCCGCTGCTGGTGTTGTAATAAATAAATAAAATCCTAATTATTTGCACAAACAATTTATTGACTATGGCAGGAAGGATAACCTAGCGAGGTACAGTAGAATCCTTACTATGTCAACTCAGAAGTATGTCCCATTGAATTCAATGGGGCTTCCTTCCAGGCAGGTGAGGTTAGGATTGCTGCCATAGAGCATGTCCAGAAATTCACATTCATAAAACAGGCAGGTGGAGTATATGTGAACTCTGAGCTTTTTTTACCTTGCTGCACCCAAAAAGAGCCTTTTCTAAGTATGCCAAGCAACAGTTAGAACAATTAATTGGAACAAGTTATACGGGTTTCTGTAGCACCTTCCTGTGTCTGATGCTGTTTATAAGGCTTGGCCTTCTCTCAGGTAATACTTCCATTACCATATTTGCTGTAATACCTTTCTTCTGGGAAAGTTGCAACCTTCATCCTCTTCTTTCCACCTAAATCTAATTGAATCCCATTTGCACTTTAAAAAATGCTGAATTGCACACGCACACATGGATTGGGACGCGGGTGGCGCTGTGGGTAAAAGCCTCAGCGCCTAGGGCTTGCCGATCGAAAGGTCGGCGGTTCGAATCCCCGCGGCGGGGTGCGCTCCCGTTGTTCGGTCCCAGCGCCTGCCAACCTAGCAGTTTGAAAGCACCCCCGGGGGCAAGTAGATAAATAGGGACCGCTTACTAGCGGGAAGGTAAACGGCGTTCCGTGTGCGGCTCTGGCTCGCCAGAGCAGCAATGTCACGCTGACCACGTGACCCGGAAGTGTCTTCGGACAGCACTGGCCCCCGGCCTCTTGAGTGAGATGGGCGCACAACCCTAGAGGCTGTCAAGACTGGCCCGTACGGGCAGGGGTACCTTTTACATGGATTGGGTAACCACAAATAGCTCAAGTGGAGAGTAATAGTCCTGCTCTATTCTGCCACACCTGGAATTCTGTGTCCAGTTCATGGATGCTTTAGTTGAGATTCCTGCATTGCAGGGGGTTGGACTAGATGACCCTAGAGGTCCCGTCCAACTCTACGATTCTATGATTCTACATGTTTGGGACTCACCAATCAAGCACTAGAGTTTTTTGTATGAACTGAAAACACGCAGCACTGTTCAATAGAATCAGTTCCCCACCTTCAGTCTTTGGAAACCAGTTGAGGCGGCCAGTTTGTTGCTGCAGCAGGGCACAACCCTTCCTTGCTTTCGAACCCTCAGCCACCGGCACGCAAAGGCATATAGGCCCAACTATCACCTTTTCTGCACTGCTAATATTTTGTTGGTATTTGTGAAACTGCACTTTGCAAAGTCAACTCTCACCCAGCTTGCATATTTGTTTCAGAAATGGAAGCACTACCCTCATGGGCTCCTGCTGTCGCTTTCACACTCTTGCCAAATGCCGGAAGCATTTGGGGGGGTAGGATTGTCAAGAAAGAACTGCCTACGTGGTATGAATCACTGGAGAAGCCATCTTGGCGTCCCCCCAACTGGGTTTTCCCACCTGTCTGGGGAGCATTATATTCGTCAATGGGGTATGTAGTCTTATATTTACAATATGGTTGTTTACGGCCTTTAAAAATATGTACACTAAGAAATCTGAACTTGCCTAAGTAAATCCCATCAAGCTCTCTTCTGGTTTTGGATATCTGAAGGGATTATGCCCATATTTTACCCTATGAGCTAACAAACTTGCTTATTAAAAAGAAAATGAAAGTAGAGATTCATAGGGAAAAAAAGTTTGAGAATTTTCATGCTCCTGAAGATTATGGCAAAAGTTCATTTCCAGGTTTTTTTTAGCACTTGCACAGAGATGTAAAGTTTTGATGTCTGCAATCTGGAACTTAAGGGCACAGGCTGAGGTATGTATCACTTGGTACTAGGCCTATAAATATATGTACCTATAAATAATGGTGGAGCATGCACATTTGCTAGTACCAGTGCTGGGGTAGGTGCAGTAGCCCTGCATGACGCCGTCTTATGACGAGTGAGCCCATTGCTCCAGGTGCATCAGTATTTGTGTTCACTGACTGCTTTCAAACAGGTCTTTTCCAGCAATACTTGGAAATGCCGAGGATCAAACATGGGTCCTTTTGCATGCAAAACATATGCTCTCCTGCTGACAGATGGGCCCTTCCTCCAATGGCACATGACAGATGATGCTTGCTTCACCTTCTGACAGCAACCCTGACATTTGCTTGCAAGAAACAGCTTCCTTCACAGCTGCAGCTATAGTGTGGTTTGCAGCTGAGAACTTGCTTAGGGAATGGCTGTACAGGAAGTTAGGTAGCCTTGCCCCTCGGTGTTTGCATACCTAAGCAGTCAATGATAACAATGTTATTTTTTGTACTCTGCCCATCTGACTGGGTTGCCTATTAAAAGCAGGGATTTGAAACCCTGCCACTGGGACCTAGCTAGCAGGGCAGGGAGGGGATCCCGTCTGTTTTGAACAGGTTGTTTCCGCAAAGTGTTTTCCACATTGTTCAGTGCCACCTGGTGGAAGAGAATGCAAAAGCTAGTTTTCACAAGCTAAGATGACACATCTTCTTCTTTGGCAATCACTCATAGCCGAGTAAGATTGTCTTCCATAAACATGGTTTTAACAATGAGCCTGTAAGTGACTGTGGAGGCCAATTCTGGATCCATGTGTCCTTCCACAGTGGGGACATTGGTTTCTGGGCAGAGTTGATCATGGTGTGGATTTGCCAAGCGTGCCTTCCTCCTAGCATGTTTCTCCCTTGTGTCCTGAGTTCAAGTGTCTTCAAAGTCCATGACACCTTTGGTAAAGGCTGTTCTCCAACTGGAGCACTTGCAGACAAGTGTTTCCAAATTGTTGGTGTTTATACTACATTTTTAAAAATTTGCCTTAAGACAGTCTTTAAACCTCTTTTGTTGACCACCAGCATTACGCTTTCCATTTTTAAGTTCAGAATAGAGTAGTTGCTTTGCAAGACGATCATCAGGCATCTGCACAACATGACCAGTCCAACAAAGTTGATGTTAAAGAATCATGCACCAGATGTCGCATGTAATTGCACATTACACTTAAATGTAAAGGAACAGCCCTGCTGTTTGAACCACCTCATCTTTTAATGTATGCACATTTATTTCTTATGTCTCACATGTGCAATATATTCCACCCTTCCTCTAAGAAACTCGTTTTTATCCTTATCAGAGGAGCCTGGCTGCAAATGTCACTGAGCAAGCTTAAGGGCAGAGTAGGAATTGGAGCTTTGGTCTCCTGATTTATGCCAACTGTCTTCACACTCTAATAAGCCAGACCTCCTTGGTTGCGACACTCCCAGTAACGGAATTTCTATTCTCAAAGAGACAGCCAGATGCCTGATGGTTCCTGTCTTTTAGGAGGCAGGTTTGGGTGACGGGACATTTTGTTTAGAAAGGCCTTTGGGCAAAGGGCCGAAAGTTTAATAGTTGCATTTCATTTTAGTTAGTTTTAATCTACCTTTTAAGATTATAAACTGTCTTATTTCAGTTCTAATTCTTGTACAGTGGTACCTCGCAAGACGAAAAACTTGCAAGACGAAAGAGTTTTTTGTTTTTTGAGTTGCTTCGCAAGACGAATTTCCCTATGGGCTTGCTTCGCAAGACGAAAACGTCTTGCGCCTTTTTCTTAAAACCGTCAATGCATTCCTATGGGAAACCATCAATGCATTTCCTATGGGAAACCGTGCTTCGCAAGACGAAAAATTCACAAGACGAAAAAACTCGCAGAATGAATTAATTTCGTCTTGCGAGGCACCACTGTATTTATCAATTTGTTGAAATGTTTTGGAAAGGTACCATTATTATGGTTAATAATGGAAGTTTGGGAAACATAACATAGTTATGAAAAACATGGTGACATTAACAATTGTGAGGAGTATTCAACTGATTTTGGGGTGGGTTATTTAGGATTATTGTTAACAGGTTTGTAAAATTTTATACACTTAAGAGTTACAGTAACAGTGTGCAATATATAGGCATTTGTGGCTTTGTAGAGAAGGATAAGGAGACTTCAGTGTTCTCTAATGGGTCAGAAACCCTGGCAAGGTAAGTATTAGCGTCTCATGACTTTTGCATTATTCTCAGAATGGAGTTTAGGATTTCTGTTAAAGTCCTCACGCACCCAGTCCATTTTCTGACAAATGACATTTCCCATTCTTTCAGATATGGTTCTTACCTCGTGTGGAGGGAATTAGGAGGCTTCAATGAAAAATCCCTGGTTCCCCTTGGGCTGTACGCAGGAAACCTGGCATTAAATTGGTCATGGGTCCCCATATTCTTCGGAAAGCACCAAACAGGCTGGGTAAGTGGGGCAATGCTGTGGGTTAGTCCATGCCCTGGTGGCTTAGAGCAGTGATTTGCCAGCTTTCTGCCTTAAGGGAGTTCTTTCAGCAATAAGTTACCCGCTGGGAAACTTGTACAGTGGTACCCCGCAAGAGGAATACCTCGCAAGACGGAAAACTCGCTAGACGAAAGGGTTTTTCGTTTTTTGAGTTGCTTCGCAAGACGGATTTCCCTATGGGCTTGCTTTGCAAGACAAAACATCTTGCACCTTTTTTTTTTAAACCGCCAATGCATTCCTACGGGAAACCGTCAATACACATTGGTGCTTCGCAAGACGAAAAAACTCGTAGAACGAAAAAACTCGCAGAACGAATTAATTTCGTCTTGCGGGGCACCACTGTATGTGTTGTAGAGTTGTCAGAGGAATGCTTATTTGTTTTTAATGAATTTTAAAGCATTTTTAACTGCTTAATATTTATAAATCGCTAACCAGTATACAAAAATACAACCCAAAAGCAGCAATTCAACAATAATGGGGTCCAATTTTATGAGTCACGTGAAGTCTGGCCAGAAATCTGACTTTCAGAGACATCTGAAGTTGCTGACGGATGATCCTTCATGTCTGTGCAGAGTTCCCACAATAAGGACTTGGGAATGTGAGCAATAATGAGCACAGATCATGTTGGCGTGCTCAGCCAAAATCCTTGGAGCTTTGGCTGTTTGACTTTTTGCTTTACAAAAGCCCATGGATATTTGGGTATGTTGCTGTTAAAGGGGTCAAGTACTACACTGGGTAAACGCCGTGTAATCAGCACAAAAACAAGGCAAAGGGGTGTTTGGCTGAAGTTGCAGTTCTTTGTAGCCCTCTCTGCTCTAGGATCCCATGAAGAACTCATTTTAACGCCACTCATTTCTTTTTCAGGGGCTGGTGACTATATTGCTCACCACAGGAGCAGCAACAGCTACAACTACTGTCTGGTACCATGTCAACAAAACAGCAGCATATTTGATGTACCCTTATTTAGCCTGGCTAACTTTTGCCTCTGTGCTGAACTATCGTATCTGGAAAGACAATCGCAATAAGAAACACCTGTAACACACATTTTTCCAAGCCTTTTTTTTTTTTAAAAAGAAACATTTTCTAAGTTGGATTCCAATTCCACCACCCTAGTGCTTAATCCATATGCTGTCTCAGATTTATTGCTTAATAAATCTAATAAACTTCAGTAACGGACCCAGAAATTGTGATTGTTAATGTATTTGTAGCCAGGCGGTCCTTATGTCCACACGTCCTTAATTTGGGATCTACACTTGGCAAGGTTTGATTTAAAACTGACACACACATGTATGCCCAATTGCTTGCTCATCACAAGAGAGTTTGCAGTCGGATTATGAGCTGTCTTCATTCGGAAAGCACTGTGTTTGAGGCTGCATGGACATTTGACCTGCAGATTCAGCCTTCTGGTAGCCACACGCAATGGTGAACCAGCCCAAAGAACAGCGCTGTAGAAAAAGTCATGGAATTCTTGAGCTTCAAAGGGTCTGGAGGTTCTCCCTGCTGAGATTTTTATAGCGAAACTATAGAACTTTTCTTTAACTTACCGTATTTTTCGCCCTATAGGACGCACTTTTTCCCCTCCAAAAATGAAGGGGAAATGTGTGTGCGTCCTATGGGGCGAATGCAGGCTTTCGCTGAAGCCTGGAGAGCGAGAGGGGTCAGTGCGCACCGACTCCTCTCGCTCTCCAGGCTTCAGGAGAGCCGCAGCGCCAGCCCCACAAGGTCGGGGGACAGCGGGGAGGCGGAATGCCGCCATCCCGCTGTCCCCGGACCTGGTCTGCAGGCGGGTGGTGGGGAGAAGAGCGCCTCTCCCCGCTGCCTGCCCCGCAAGCTCCGGGGACAGCTGGGAGGCGCAGTGCGTCTTCCCGCTGTCCCCGGACCTGGTCTGCAGGCGGGTGGTGGGGAGAAGAGCGCTTCTCCCCGCTCCCGGTCCCACAAGCGCCTGGGGGGGGGGGAATAATTTTTTTTCTTTATTTCCCCCCCAAAAAACATGGTGCGTCCTATGGGCCGGTGCGTCCTATGGGGCGAAAAATACGGTACCTTTAATAGAAAAATATATTGTGTATTTGTGTCTCTCAGCCTACTTAGGAAACCCTTGGGCTTCCTAAGAGCTGGGTAGAAACTCTTGACGAGACTTGTTGATGCTATAAACAAAGCATGGAAGTGGAAGGAGCGCATCCAAGCATTAGAAATGGGAGTATGAATGTAAAAACAGACTGGCTGCTGGAGCAGCATCCTGTTTACATGGTGGCCAACCAGATGCCTGTGGTAAGCCTGCAAGCAGGATCTGAGCCCGACAGCACTCTTCCCCTCCTGCCGTTTCTAGCAACTATTATTCAGTAGCGGAGGAAGAAGCTATCCATCGGGGATATGAAGCGATTTAATGGCACCTTATCTGGCAAAAAGAGTGCTGGCAAAATTCAGTATTTTAAAACCCACAGCTCAGTAACAACCAATCCCTTATATTCCCATCTAATGCTGCTTCGCAGTAAGTGCTCCTGCCAGATGTGGCATTTTGCTCATTTCTAGAGATGGGACAAACAAGACCAGAGCATAGCAATTTGTCAAGGGGGTGAGCTAGCAGCCAACCTGATTCTGGCCCTATGTAAAACCAGTGAGACAAGACTCGGTTTCAAAGCAAAACTTTTTTACTTTGCTGCCATACTGGAGACCCCACTGCAGGGAAGAAACGCTGTATTACGGGGGGACATTTTATCTGGCTGGAGTTGTCCAGCTGGCAGAAGATGGGCTGTGTTAAGCAAGAGATGGAAGTCTGTTTGCTGCTTTAAAAAACATGTACCCCTGTCGCAAGGTGAACTGAACCACCATCCCTGTTAGCCTGGGATATCGGGAACTTATCTTCCCAAAGCAGTGCTGCAACTCAAATACATTAAGAGCTCATTAAAAGGGAGGGCAGCAGTCAGGCAAAGAATGAGCATGTAAAGATGATGCTTGCTTCTTTTTTTAAGGTGTGGGGGGAGGCAGGAGGGGAAGGCCAGTGGCTGAACCATTTTATTTGCTAGAATAAAGAATGGAAATATTGGAAGCAAGCAAGGTTTATGTTGCAAAACAAGGAAGCTGAAGTGACTTCTCAAAGACCTGACACACCAAGAAACAAAAATTACAGATGCTCTTGTGTTATTTCAAAGGCAGTTTCTGGTATTTGTGGGGACATAGTTTATTGAAATTCTGCAGGCATAGGAGCCAGCTATGGCTTTCAAATAATTTGCTTCATATTCATTTGTAAAACAAAGCCTTTTAAGATGCGGGAGCACAATGGTCTTAAGAAAAACAATGGCCTCAGTATATCTGCAGCAAGTTATAAAAACACAAAGGACATAGGGAAAAGCGTACGGATACTTCTTTGTAACCAACAAAATATACCAACTACTGAGAAAAAAATAATAAATTGATACTGCACTTCTGTGAGCATCAGACTGCAATAAAAATATACACTTTGTGAAAGTGAACTAGCGATAAAGTAACTGAGACAGGCAAGAAAGTAAAAAAAGGGGTTTTTTAAGGCAACCCAGACAACTGCTTACAAGCACATTATATGCATGTTCCACCTGATTGAGTAGATTTCTGTCTTGATTGCCAGTACAGGAAAGATTCTTGCATAAGCAGCTCATAGAACTGAAATTATAAGCATCTCACTGTGAAGCGCAAAATAGCCAGGACAAGCCCTAGACAATGGCAGTCACATGGCAATCCTTGGCTTCGTCCAGGAAGAGGGTGCTGAAGACATCGTTGAAGAAAGTCGGGTGATACCTGCAGGCTCTGTCGCAGTCAGGGTTAAAATTCACCTCCAGAATCTGAGGCTGCATAAACCGTTTGCCTAGAAGACAGACAGAGATCACGTAGTTTTATTGAGATACGCATGTTAAAACATGAAGAGGCTTCCCCAACATGGAACACACCTGCTCACCCTTAGCACTTGCATAGCACCTTGGACAGCTCTCAGAGGACCCTAATGAGGAGCCCTCCTGCTAGAGGAAGAGGAGGAAGCCCAAAGGGAACTTCTCCAGGTGGCAGGATGGTGGGTGGTTGCCCAGAGAGGAGGGCCAGGCAGAGAAGGAAAGCTTCCCACCTGCTGCACACCCCAATTTATTCACTTGCACTCCAGGAGACCCTTTCAGCTGGCAGCGAAGAACTTTTTCAGTATGCACCCCTTTACACACAAAGTTTGAAGACTCGCTGCTCTGAAACGCAGCAGTATCTTTCCATTTATAAGTGAAAAGGCCTTTGTCCAAAAAGCGACCCCTTTAAAGGCAATCCCACCAAAGCTATAATGGCCACTAATAAAAGCAATTAAATCTCTTTTCTGGTTTCCCAAATTTCAGAAGAGCCCTAAAAATATGCAGGACGAAAAGGACAAGACAGAAGAAGAAATTACCGTTGCTGGATGTATCCCACTTAAGCATCAGGTCAATGGCATAAACGGCTCGTGAGGATGGATAATCACAGATGCCAAACGGCGCAGGCTTTGCACAAGCAGCTTGGAACAGTTCAGCAAATGCCTTGAAAATATCGTCCTGGCAACAACAAAAAGTCACATTTACAATAAATGCAGGTGTAAGAGCAAACAAACTTTAAGGTTATTTCCCGAGGTAATTTGACTGGAGATGGCGGGGAATGAAACCCAGACCCGTTTCACACAAAGCATTAGGCTCTCGGACTCTCCTTCCTTTTGCTCAACTCAAACACTTGTCAAATAATAACAGAAGCATTTGAAAAGGAGACAGTGATGGAGTCTAAGCGACCTTACTGATGACTATTCCTGCCAAATTAGCTCTAGACACAGGATGCAACCATGTGAAATCTTGAACCACTACTGAAGCCATAGGGGGGAAATAATCTCAGTACGTATAATTAGAACCACTGTGGCCCATTTTATGGAGTAATAACCTTTGCATGAGAGACATAATCATGATAATAAAGTAATCTATGGCAGAAAAATGAAGCTCTGGTAATTTTTTACCACTGGGAGAAAAAAAATTAAATTACTGAATCACAGGTGCCTTACTTGCACAGATTTCCAAGAATACTCAGGATACTGTTTCTCAAAGAGAGGGATAAATTCATCATAGTGGATCTGCAAATGAAGAGACCATTTGGTTAGCAATGTATTCTTTTAAGCATGATCACGAAACTTCACCTCTGTCCTCCTTACAACACCTCTACAGGTCAGGGTCCAGTTCTTGCAATTTTACGTCCATATTTGAAGGCTGCTTTCTCTCCCACACCCCATTCTGAATACTCTTGCCACAAGAGCCAATAAAACTTAAGTCTCCAAGGGAAACTGTCAGCCTCAGAAGGCAGAGGGTGAACTCCAGAGATGGGGAACCTGCACTCCAACAATATAGGCGCAACGCCCATCACTCTTGTCAACTGGGCTGATGGGATTTGGAAATCCCTTCCCTGGAAATATGGAGGCTCACATAAGGCTCCATTAAATAGGTGAAAAGCAAGGCTGGTGATTGCATGAAGAAGGGCGAAGTGATTTGCCTCAGGTGCCAGATCCGCCCTGTCATTGTGCCACTTCCGGCCTCGCCATGGCTTCACCTGAGCCCTCGCCGCTGCCTCGTGGGTGCAGTTGCAGTGGCTGGATATTGCATTTATAATCCTGTGTTTGCTCCAGGCAGCCTATGGGAGTTTCCAGGTGCCCCAAATAATTCATATGTGTTTAGTTACCTTTGGTAAGGTTGTTGCAGAAGGTGGCTTCAGATTTATCATTACAGTCATACCTTGGTTGTTGAACGGAATCCATTCCGGAAGTCCGTTTGACTTCCGAAAACACTCAAAAACCAAGGTGCAGCTTCCGATTGGCTGCAGGTGCTTCCTGCACGGAATCAGAAGCTGCATCGGATGTTCAGCTTCCAAAGAACATTCGCAAACTGGAACACTCACTTCCGGGGTTACAGCTTTCAGGAGCCAAAACAGATGAGTACCAAAGCGTTCTGGATCCAAGGTACGACTGTAATTTGTTGTTTATTACAATTCTATCCCACCCTTAATTCCCCAAGAAGCCCAGGGTGTCAAACAAGCATGCAGCAAAGCCAAGCCACTGGGCTAAAGGGAGTCAGGGGCTGGTGGGCCACAGCCCAACCCATCACACCATCTGTGCCACCTGTATAATTTACTCACCTGTTTTAACGAGACTCCAGAAGCATAGTTCATGACTGTAAAATGCTTCTCATAATCATCCAAGTCATCAAGTGAAAATGCTCTGAAAAGGAAAAATGGATGAAATACAACATTCATTCTTCATAAAATTCAGCAATGCCACAAGTCCAACCCTTCTCAATGTGTGGTAGAAGCTGCCTTCTTACCTATTTGAGAACCGTAGCCAAAACACATCATAAACATAAAGTCGGAGTGGCTTAACTGATCGCAACAACACAATGTAACGGATGTCAAATTTAACTAATCCCACATCTTCAAGAAAGAACAACACTGGGTTCTCAATGTACTTGGATACCACCTGAAGACAGAAGAATAAGAAACCCAGGTCAGACAATTTCAACTTTGTACCTCTCCTTCTGGCCAATGTTGGGCCCTCAAAGCAGCTTACAATTACAAGTTGTGTAAAAAACTGCAACACGATTAAGAATAATTGTGAGATCAACCACTAAAAGCAAAGTGAAGGTGCTGCACACACAACAGTGAGAGTATCCAATCTCCTCACCCCACAATGAACCTGCCAAATGCAGACCTGCCTCTTTTCAGGCATAGATGGCTTATAAATAAAAAAGGAAAGGTGCTTTCCTTTATTCAGTTTTGTTTTCCTTTAAGCTGTTGTTCTGCTTTTTATCAAAGCAAGCAAAGCATCTGGAAACCAAGCCTTATGAGGAGCGGTTGAGGGAAATGAGTATGTTTAGCCTAGAAGAGAGGAGACTAAGATGAGATACAATAGCCATCTTCAAATATCCAAAGGGATGTCAAAGGGAAGATGGAGAAAGCTTGCTTTCTCCTGCTCTGGAGGGTAGGACTCGAACCAATGGCTTCAAGTTACAAGAAAGGAGATTCCGACTAAAGAGCAGGAAGAACTTTCTGACAGCAAGAGCTGTTCAACAGTGGAACAGTCTCCCTGGGGAGGTGGTGGACTCTCCTTCCTTGGAGGTTTTCAAGCAGAGGTTGGGTGGCCACCTCCCATGGATTCTTCTTCAGCTGCGATTTCTGCATTGTAGGGGGTGGCGTTGTATGGTCCTGGGGGCCCTTCCAACTCTACAATTCTACGATTCTATGCTAGACTTTCATGTAGTTTTGACTCAAGAGTGATTTTCTGCACTGCACTTAAAAAGAACTTACGATTCTAAAGAACAAACTGACATATCACCAAGTATCACCAGAAATTATGAAAACAATTTGATGTAAGATTACCTGGTTGCCTTGGGCTGCAAAAGGGTACTTAGATACTAGAGTTGAAAAGGTGTGCATTTAATGCTGTAAACTTAATAACCAGTCTAGGAAGAAGGAGCAATACACTTCTTGATGTTTATACCTAAGTGGTATTTTACTTCTCAGCAAAACAGTGTGGTAGCTAAGGCATTAGGTCGCAATTATCCAATGTTTATTACCGTCAAAAATGTACAGACACGTGGGCTGAAAACACTTCAAATGCTGTAATGCAATGACCATTGCTAAACATCTGTATGCAAGTTTAACATGAACAACGGAGATCACGTCACAGCAGAGACACCGAGAACCTTTTTAAATGTAAAAGCAAAACGACAGTGAGATGCTCCAGCGAATAAGAAGCCACCTGTTTTGCTCTGACCTTAGGGATGCTCTCTCTCTGCCTGATGATGTTGTTAAGACTCTTTGTGATGTGGGTGTCCAGGCTCCTGGCCAAGTTCCACGGTTTGCATATCCAGTGGTTGTCCTCTTCCCTAGAGTGGGCCCAAGGAAGGAAGGAAAGAGTGTTTGTCCATTGCCTGTTTGAATGCAAACATCCCCAGGCACGAATGCTCTACCCTGGGCTGCACAACCAAGACAAATGCATGTTCTGCTTAGTCCTCCACATTTCCTCTTTGATCAAGAGATGCCCAACGGAAGAGGCGCAAAGTACATATGGATGAAAGATGCCCAACAGAAATGGGTTCATCAAGCTATGCAACAGGCATAGCAGGTGGGCTGTGTGGACCACAAGTTAGGCAGCCCTCGTTACACCCAATGCTTATATTATATTGGTTTAAATTGAGACTTATCATCTGATAGTCTCATTGGTTTAAATTGAGACTATCATCTGAGACTATCATCTATCATCTGAAAGGGACGCGGGTGGCGCTGTGGGTAAAAGCCTCAGCGCCTAGGGCTTGCCGATCGAAAGGTCGGCGGTTCGAATCCCCGCGGCGGGGTGCGCTCCCGTTGCTCGGTCCCAGCGCCTGCCAACCTAGCAGTTCGAAAGCACCTCCGGGTGCAAGTAGATAAATAGGGACCACTTACTGGCGGGAAGGTAAACGGCGTTTCCGTGTGTGGCTCTGGCTCGCCAGAGCAGCGATGTCACGCTGGCCACGTGACCCGGAAGTGTCTCCGGACAGCGCTGGCCCCGGCCTCTTGAGATGGGCTCACAACCCTAGAGTCTGTCAAGACTGGCCCGTATGGGCAGGGGTACCTTTACCTTTACCTTTTTATCATCTCATTTAATTCTCCCTGTGCTAGGTGAATTGGAGCACAGAAATAAATAAAATAACAGTGCTGTTCAACTTCTTAATGTTGGTCCACAGACAGCTTTCCGGGTCATGTGGCAGCATGACTAAACCACTTCTGGCGAACCAGAGCAGCGCACGGAAACGCCGTTTACCTTCCCACTGGAGTGGTGCCTATTTATCTACTTGCACTTTGACGTGCTTTCGAACTGCTAGGTTGGCAGGAGCTCGACTGAGCAATGGGAGCTCAAACTGTAGCGGGGATTCGAACCGCCGACCTTCTGATTGGCAAGTCCTAGGCTTTGTGGTTTAACCCACAGCACCACCTGCATCCCACACTGATTTATTACAAACTATTACAATGAACCAGAGGGTTTTGAGGTCCCCCCATTTTTAATGCTTTATTAAGGTTAAAAGGCCATAACAAACAAATGTATATGTGGTCAAAACAAAATTACAAAAAGAAAATAACAATATTTGCTCACTGTACACTTTTCTTGCATTCCCCAAAACTTCCCACCACCCCATCATGCTTATTTTATCTGGTGCACTATTAATCTCCATTTTCTTTTTAATAATCAATAATATATTCTCTTATAATTGCCCATTACAACACAGAAGTCATTCAAGTCCCGCCACTGACTTTATATTATGACAGTAATCTTTAAGATACTTTTTATACATGTACCATTTCTGAATAAATATTTGTTCAGTGTTGCCTCTCAGTTTTTTTGTCATTTTTGCCCATTTGGCAAATTCCATCCATTTACTTTGCCACTCCAGCTTTCTTGGGGG
>NC_139538.1:94527574-94602112 GCF_965153285.1 Podarcis tiliguerta
AAAACAAGGAAGCTGAAGTGACTTCTCAAAGACCTGACACACCAAGAAACAAAAATTACAGATGCTCTTGTGTTATTTCAAAGGCAGTTTCTGGTATTTGTGGGGACATAGTTTATTGAAATTCTGCAGGCATAGGAGCCAGCTATGGCTTTCAAATAATTTGCTTCATATTCATTTGTAAAACAAAGCCTTTTAAGATGCGGGAGCACAATGGTCTTAAGAAAAACAATGGCCTCAGTATATCTGCAGCAAGTTATAAAAACACAAAGGACATAGGGAAAAGCGTACGGATACTTCTTTGTAACCAACAAAATATACCAACTACTGAGAAAAAAATAATAAATTGATACTGCACTTCTGTGAGCATCAGACTGCAATAAAAATATACACTTTGTGAAAGTGAACTAGCGATAAAGTAACTGAGACAGGCAAGAAAGTAAAAAAAGGGGTTTTTTAAGGCAACCCAGACAACTGCTTACAAGCACATTATATGCATGTTCCACCTGATTGAGTAGATTTCTGTCTTGATTGCCAGTACAGGAAAGATTCTTGCATAAGCAGCTCATAGAACTGAAATTATAAGCATCTCACTGTGAAGCGCAAAATAGCCAGGACAAGCCCTAGACAATGGCAGTCACATGGCAATCCTTGGCTTCGTCCAGGAAGAGGGTGCTGAAGACATCGTTGAAGAAAGTCGGGTGATACCTGCAGGCTCTGTCGCAGTCAGGGTTAAAATTCACCTCCAGAATCTGAGGCTGCATAAACCGTTTGCCTAGAAGACAGACAGAGATCACGTAGTTTTATTGAGATACGCATGTTAAAACATGAAGAGGCTTCCCCAACATGGAACACACCTGCTCACCCTTAGCACTTGCATAGCACCTTGGACAGCTCTCAGAGGACCCTAATGAGGAGCCCTCCTGCTAGAGGAAGAGGAGGAAGCCCAAAGGGAACTTCTCCAGGTGGCAGGATGGTGGGTGGTTGCCCAGAGAGGAGGGCCAGGCAGAGAAGGAAAGCTTCCCACCTGCTGCACACCCCAATTTATTCACTTGCACTCCAGGAGACCCTTTCAGCTGGCAGCGAAGAACTTTTTCAGTATGCACCCCTTTACACACAAAGTTTGAAGACTCGCTGCTCTGAAACGCAGCAGTATCTTTCCATTTATAAGTGAAAAGGCCTTTGTCCAAAAAGCGACCCCTTTAAAGGCAATCCCACCAAAGCTATAATGGCCACTAATAAAAGCAATTAAATCTCTTTTCTGGTTTCCCAAATTTCAGAAGAGCCCTAAAAATATGCAGGACGAAAAGGACAAGACAGAAGAAGAAATTACCGTTGCTGGATGTATCCCACTTAAGCATCAGGTCAATGGCATAAACGGCTCGTGAGGATGGATAATCACAGATGCCAAACGGCGCAGGCTTTGCACAAGCAGCTTGGAACAGTTCAGCAAATGCCTTGAAAATATCGTCCTGGCAACAACAAAAAGTCACATTTACAATAAATGCAGGTGTAAGAGCAAACAAACTTTAAGGTTATTTCCCGAGGTAATTTGACTGGAGATGGCGGGGAATGAAACCCAGACCCGTTTCACACAAAGCATTAGGCTCTCGGACTCTCCTTCCTTTTGCTCAACTCAAACACTTGTCAAATAATAACAGAAGCATTTGAAAAGGAGACAGTGATGGAGTCTAAGCGACCTTACTGATGACTATTCCTGCCAAATTAGCTCTAGACACAGGATGCAACCATGTGAAATCTTGAACCACTACTGAAGCCATAGGGGGGAAATAATCTCAGTACGTATAATTAGAACCACTGTGGCCCATTTTATGGAGTAATAACCTTTGCATGAGAGACATAATCATGATAATAAAGTAATCTATGGCAGAAAAATGAAGCTCTGGTAATTTTTTACCACTGGGAGAAAAAAAATTAAATTACTGAATCACAGGTGCCTTACTTGCACAGATTTCCAAGAATACTCAGGATACTGTTTCTCAAAGAGAGGGATAAATTCATCATAGTGGATCTGCAAATGAAGAGACCATTTGGTTAGCAATGTATTCTTTTAAGCATGATCACGAAACTTCACCTCTGTCCTCCTTACAACACCTCTACAGGTCAGGGTCCAGTTCTTGCAATTTTACGTCCATATTTGAAGGCTGCTTTCTCTCCCACACCCCATTCTGAATACTCTTGCCACAAGAGCCAATAAAACTTAAGTCTCCAAGGGAAACTGTCAGCCTCAGAAGGCAGAGGGTGAACTCCAGAGATGGGGAACCTGCACTCCAACAATATAGGCGCAACGCCCATCACTCTTGTCAACTGGGCTGATGGGATTTGGAAATCCCTTCCCTGGAAATATGGAGGCTCACATAAGGCTCCATTAAATAGGTGAAAAGCAAGGCTGGTGATTGCATGAAGAAGGGCGAAGTGATTTGCCTCAGGTGCCAGATCCGCCCTGTCATTGTGCCACTTCCGGCCTCGCCATGGCTTCACCTGAGCCCTCGCCGCTGCCTCGTGGGTGCAGTTGCAGTGGCTGGATATTGCATTTATAATCCTGTGTTTGCTCCAGGCAGCCTATGGGAGTTTCCAGGTGCCCCAAATAATTCATATGTGTTTAGTTACCTTTGGTAAGGTTGTTGCAGAAGGTGGCTTCAGATTTATCATTACAGTCATACCTTGGTTGTTGAACGGAATCCATTCCGGAAGTCCGTTTGACTTCCGAAAACACTCAAAAACCAAGGTGCAGCTTCCGATTGGCTGCAGGTGCTTCCTGCACGGAATCAGAAGCTGCATCGGATGTTCAGCTTCCAAAGAACATTCGCAAACTGGAACACTCACTTCCGGGGTTACAGCTTTCAGGAGCCAAAACAGATGAGTACCAAAGCGTTCTGGATCCAAGGTACGACTGTAATTTGTTGTTTATTACAATTCTATCCCACCCTTAATTCCCCAAGAAGCCCAGGGTGTCAAACAAGCATGCAGCAAAGCCAAGCCACTGGGCTAAAGGGAGTCAGGGGCTGGTGGGCCACAGCCCAACCCATCACACCATCTGTGCCACCTGTATAATTTACTCACCTGTTTTAACGAGACTCCAGAAGCATAGTTCATGACTGTAAAATGCTTCTCATAATCATCCAAGTCATCAAGTGAAAATGCTCTGAAAAGGAAAAATGGATGAAATACAACATTCATTCTTCATAAAATTCAGCAATGCCACAAGTCCAACCCTTCTCAATGTGTGGTAGAAGCTGCCTTCTTACCTATTTGAGAACCGTAGCCAAAACACATCATAAACATAAAGTCGGAGTGGCTTAACTGATCGCAACAACACAATGTAACGGATGTCAAATTTAACTAATCCCACATCTTCAAGAAAGAACAACACTGGGTTCTCAATGTACTTGGATACCACCTGAAGACAGAAGAATAAGAAACCCAGGTCAGACAATTTCAACTTTGTACCTCTCCTTCTGGCCAATGTTGGGCCCTCAAAGCAGCTTACAATTACAAGTTGTGTAAAAAACTGCAACACGATTAAGAATAATTGTGAGATCAACCACTAAAAGCAAAGTGAAGGTGCTGCACACACAACAGTGAGAGTATCCAATCTCCTCACCCCACAATGAACCTGCCAAATGCAGACCTGCCTCTTTTCAGGCATAGATGGCTTATAAATAAAAAAGGAAAGGTGCTTTCCTTTATTCAGTTTTGTTTTCCTTTAAGCTGTTGTTCTGCTTTTTATCAAAGCAAGCAAAGCATCTGGAAACCAAGCCTTATGAGGAGCGGTTGAGGGAAATGAGTATGTTTAGCCTAGAAGAGAGGAGACTAAGATGAGATACAATAGCCATCTTCAAATATCCAAAGGGATGTCAAAGGGAAGATGGAGAAAGCTTGCTTTCTCCTGCTCTGGAGGGTAGGACTCGAACCAATGGCTTCAAGTTACAAGAAAGGAGATTCCGACTAAAGAGCAGGAAGAACTTTCTGACAGCAAGAGCTGTTCAACAGTGGAACAGTCTCCCTGGGGAGGTGGTGGACTCTCCTTCCTTGGAGGTTTTCAAGCAGAGGTTGGGTGGCCACCTCCCATGGATTCTTCTTCAGCTGCGATTTCTGCATTGTAGGGGGTGGCGTTGTATGGTCCTGGGGGCCCTTCCAACTCTACAATTCTACGATTCTATGCTAGACTTTCATGTAGTTTTGACTCAAGAGTGATTTTCTGCACTGCACTTAAAAAGAACTTACGATTCTAAAGAACAAACTGAACATATCACCAAGTATCACCAGAAATTATGAAAACAATTTGATGTAAGATTACCTGGTTGCCTTGGGCTGCAAAAGGGTACTTAGATACTAGAGTTGAAAAAGGTGTGCATTTAATGCTGTAAACTTAATAACCAGTCTAGGAAGAAGGAGCAATACACTTCTTGATGTTTATACCTAAGTGGTATTTTACTTCTCAGCAAAACAGTGTGGTAGCTAAGGCATTAGGTCGCAATTATCCAATGTTTATTACCGTCAAAAATGTACAGACACGTGGGCTGAAAACACTTCAAATGCTGTAATGCAATGACCATTGCTAAACATCTGTATGCAAGTTTAACATGAACAACGGAGATCACGTCACAGCAGAGACACCGAGAACCTTTTTAAATGTAAAAGCAAAACGACAGTGAGATGCTCCAGCGAATAAGAAGCCACCTGTTTTGCTCTGACCTTAGGGATGCTCTCTCTCTGCCTGATGATGTTGTTAAGACTCTTTGTGATGTGGGTGTCCAGGCTCCTGGCCAAGTTCCACGGTTTGCATATCCAGTGGTTGTCCTCTTCCCTAGAGTGGGCCCAAGGAAGGAAGGAAAGAGTGTTTGTCCATTGCCTGTTTGAATGCAAACATCCCCAGGCACGAATGCTCTACCCTGGGCTGCACAACCAAGACAAATGCATGTTCTGCTTAGTCCTCCACATTTCCTCTTTGATCAAGAGATGCCCAACGGAAGAGGCGCAAAGTACATATGGATGAAAGATGCCCAACAGAAATGGGTTCATCAAGCTATGCAACAGGCATAGCAGGTGGGCTGTGTGGACCACAAGTTAGGCAGCCCTCGTTACACCCAATGCTTATATTATATTGGTTTAAATTGAGACTTATCATCTGATAGTCTCATTGGTTTAAATTGAGACTATCATCTGAGACTATCATCTATCATCTGAAAGGGACGCGGGTGGCGCTGTGGGTAAAAGCCTCAGCGCCTAGGGCTTGCCGATCGAAAGGTCGGCGGTTCGAATCCCCGCGGCGGGGTGCGCTCCCGTTGCTCGGTCCCAGCGCCTGCCAACCTAGCAGTTCGAAAGCACCTCCGGGTGCAAGTAGATAAATAGGGACCACTTACTGGCGGGAAGGTAAACGGCGTTTCCGTGTGTGGCTCTGGCTCGCCAGAGCAGCGATGTCACGCTGGCCACGTGACCCGGAAGTGTCTCCGGACAGCGCTGGCCCCCGGCCTCTTGAGATGGGCTCACAACCCTAGAGTCTGTCAAGACTGGCCCGTATGGGCAGGGGTACCTTTACCTTTACCTTTTTATCATCTCATTTAATTCTCCCTGTGCTAGGTGAATTGGAGCACAGAAATAAATAAAATAACAGTGCTGTTCAACTTCTTAATGTTGGTCCACAGACAGCTTTCCGGGTCATGTGGTCAGCATGACTAAACCACTTCTGGCGCACGGAGGACCATGACAAGCGCCAGAGTGCACAGAAACACCCTTTACCTTCCCACCACAGCAGTACCTACTCGCACTGGTTTGCTTTTGAACTGCTAGGTCGGCAGAAGCTGAGACAGAGCAACGGGAGCTCACGCTGTTGCATAGATTCAAACTGCCAACCTTCTGATCAGCAAGCCAAGAGGCTCAGTGATTTAGACCACAGCGCCACCTACTCCTCTTGCTTTTTACTATACATCATACAGAGAATGTGAGGCCATTAAAGTAAGTGACTATAAAAACAAAACTGATCAAATCAATTAGAAGTTTTCAGCCACCACCCTTTTAACAAACAAGCTGAACTGAGATACATCTACACATTGCCAAACTTTATGTGTTTCTCAGGTTAGGGTTTTTTGTTTTGTTTTTAGAGATACCGAAGTAGTATTAATCACAATGCAAACATAAAGGCTACCACTCATGGTTAGGAGAAGGCAGCCACCTTTCCATTACAGGACACTCCTCTACTCTAAGAGCCAGCAATTAAAAGTTGTTCTCCCTAATTAAAACTGGCCCTCTCAAGTAACTAAGTACTAAAAGTTTTCGTTCAGGAGTACGAAGGGAAGGTCACTTTTCCCTTTCTGGTGCCACATTACTTTGAGGGTGGATCTGCATGCCAGCAACAGATGAGGCCAGAGCCACTATTGCACTTTATCTTGGCACATAAAATTAGGGATACTGACTACAGATGCAAATTGTTATTTCTGTGCAAGCAGCGAGCTGGAGTCACCTGCTTTCGCGCTGCTTAAAGTAACTGATGAACTGTGGTAATTCTGTACGAAGATTAAAGGTGCGGGGCAGCCATTTTGGCCCTTCTGAGCCCCCAATGCGCCTCGAGATGGATGCCAGACAATCCTTCACGGTCAAGAGGTTCTCGCAAGGAAACTGATTCAGCATCACATGAGGCCTTTCCTCACTCAGTTTCCTACAAGACAAGGAATGCATTTAAAAACAGAGAGCTGCACAGCCGAATATACGCATATTGAACAGGTAAGAAAAATTGTTACTTGCAGGGAAATAGCTGTGTAACCTGAAATCTTTGAAGTGAGAGAAGTTGTAGAGGATGTCAGCTTCTTGCTCAGAGTCCGTAAATTCAAAACGGGGGTGAGTCAGATTCTGAAGGACCTGTTGGAGGTCTGTGTAAACTCTGGTTAAAAAAAAAAAGGGGGGGGGAGGAAGAAAATATATGAAAGAAGCTCTCAGGAGGGAGGCATATGGAGACTCTAATAAATAGCGTTGTTGAAGTTCCTGAGAATTATTGCGTTGGCACTAGGGAAAGGGCCACACTTGTGAGACTTTTCAGCCCCCACAGATCCTGCAAGCCAAGCCAGGTACCCCTTCTTGTATTTTCTAGACAATTATAGAAACGTATTTATTGACACATTTATATGCCAACCTTTATCATTATGAGAATCAAATATACCACACTATCAATTTAAAACAGCAATAAAAAATCACCAGTATCCATACATATACATACATACATACATACATACATACCGTATTTTCTGTCCCATAGGACGCTCCGTCCCATAGGACGCACCTCCTTTTTTTGGGGGTGGGGATCAGTGGGATGGCGGCACTGCGCCTCCCCGCTGTCCCCCGAGCTTGTGGGGCTGGCCAATGTTTGCCCGGCGCAAGGGGCACTCTGCTTCAGGGCGCCGCACGCGCCGGGCGGCAGGCTGCGGACACCTGGGTAAAGCACGGGGCGTCCTCCGGAGGGCACCCTGTGCTCTGTGCTGCAGGCTGCTGCCCGCAAGCCTTGCGCACCCGGGGGGATCTCTCCCCGGGCGCACAAGGCTTGCGGACACCTGCGCGAAGCACGGGACGTCCTCCGGAGGGCGCCCCGTGCTCCACACTGCAGGCTGCCGCCCGCAAGCCATGCGCGCGCGGGGGGATCGCCCCCTGGGCGCGCAAGGATTGCGGACACCTGCACGAAGCACAGGGCGTCCTCCGGAGGGCGCCCCGTGCTCCGCGCTGCAGGCTGCCGCCCGCAAGCCTTGCGCTCCCGGGGGGAGATCCCCCGGGTGCGCAAGGCTTGCCGACACCTGCATGAAGCAAGGGGCGCCCTCCGGAGGGCGCCCTGTGCTCCGCGCTGCAGGCTGTTGCCTGCAAGCCTTGCGCCCCCGGGGGAACTCCCCCCGGGTGTGCAAGGCTTGCGGATAGCTTCCTGGAGCCTGGAGAGCGAGAGGTGTCGGTGCGCACTGACGCCTCTCGCTCTCCAGGCTTCAGCGAAAGCCTGCATTCGCCCCATAGGACGCACACACATTTCCCCTTCATTTTTGGAGGGGGAAAAGTGCGTCCTATAGGGCGAAAAATACGGTACATACATACACAAACATGATTTCAAAATTCACCATTACCCTACCTGGATGCAAAACCCACAGTATGGGGTAGAGACTAACCAAAATGTCACAAAAGAGCGAGCAAGCTTTTGTTTTCCCCAGAACTCTTTATCAGGCAAGATGTTAAACCAATTTTAAAAAGTTGGGGCATAATATGTGCTGGGATAATATGAAAGCAACAACACCTGCCAGTTGTACCTAGGTAATACCGTTCAAAAAAATTCTTATCCAAAAGGTAGCTGCTTATTTAAATAAACCTAAAAGTCACTTTTGGAATCGCCGAGTTTGGAACCAAGAATTGAGGCCCCAGTAAGATATAAGTACCACCTTCATCGAATAGCAGAAATATGTTACTGGAAATCTAACATGAGATCACATTGCTCACAATATCACATCATCAAAACAAGGAAAGTTCACTAGATTTTCTACTTGCTCTTAGCCAAAACAGTAAACTAGTGTGCCTGTCATGTTAAGCAATAGGTAAAGGTAAAGGTACCCCTGCCCATACGGGCCAGTCTTGCCAGACTCTAGGGTTGTGCGCTCATCTCACTCTAGAGGCCAGGAGCCAGCACTGTCCGCAGACACTTCTGGGTCACGTGGCCAGCGTGACATCGCTGTTCTGGCGAGCCAGCGCAGCACACGGAACGCCGTTTACCTTCCCACTGATAAGCGGTCCCTATTTATCTACTTGCACCCGGGAGTGCTTTCGAACTGCTAGGTTGGCAGGCGCTGGGACCGAACAACGGGAGCGCACCCCGCCGCGGGGATTCGAACCGCCGACCATGCGATCGGCAAGTCCTAGGTGCTGAGGTTTTACCCACAGCGCCACCCGCGTCCCTATGTTAAGCAATAGTTTGTTTTAAACATGACTTCACCATGAATGTGTTGTCTCCCAAGTGTTCCTTATAGCACAATAAGAAACCACGGCCTGTTTCTGTTTCCCCTCTTGGGGTTTGTTACATACAAACAAACAAACTTAACTTTGGACCATATGACAAACCACAGGGGTGGGGGAAGCTGCCCAAGGCCCTGGGAAGGCTGTTCACAAATGTACGGGGGGGGGGGGTTTGGTTTTGTTGTTTTGGTTTAATTATTTACTTGTGTTTTATCTTGCATTTTATTCTGTGAAGCACCCAGGGATCCTTTGATGAAGGGTGGTATATAAATAAAATAACATAAAATAACATAAAATAACATAAAATGCCATTGTTGAAAATAAATTATGACTTAGTGCAATGTGCAAACAGGTCTCTAGTCTATGTAGAAGAATACAGTCATGCCTCTATAAAAATCTTTCCATTAAACCCTAAAAACCTGTACTCAGTCTTTGAAAAACACACATGCATATAGGCAAACACACTTTTCCCCTCAAAATGTACAAGAATGCCTGTGTGATGGAGAGAAGAGAGAGATGGATTTGCATTAACTCAATCTAGCACATACCACTTAACAGCTGTGGATAGGGAATACAGATTTCCAAACAGAGTGAAGGAAAAAGACCTTCTGGCATGCTACAAGAGCGGCTTGCTAGGCCACTATCCAAACATACTATATTTCTACTTAGAAGCAAACACCCATAGTTGTGTATTCAAAAAACCTGCTCTCTCATTGTTGCTGTTTTTTCAGTTAACTAGGAAGCAAAACACTGGCAACCCTCCTGCAGAACAAACACACCGAACTCTGCAGGCTTAGTAATGTTTTCCTTTCTCCGCAATGACTCATCTTCTCCCTTGTTTTTACTGCAAGAATTAAAATGGTTCTCTTGCTAGTACAGTATTCCTTACTGATATAGCAGCCTCTCTTTAAAATGCATTAGCTTCTTGTTATTATTCTCCCCAGGGTTGGGCATGAAGATTCACATTAACAACCTATGATCTCTACAATTTTACACAAACTCATCCACTACAATTATTTGAAAGCAACATTATTCCTCTCTTTTCTGCATCACATTGAACCTCTCCTATATAGGGAGCAGAATCCAGGGCTAAATGTCACAGTATACAATAAATGGAGCTAATTCTCCACTGCTGGAAAAATCACCCACAGAAGTCATACGTTTATTGCAAAACACACCATTTGGAAATACGTACTTAAAGATTTTATTCTTGTCATGGACAGGAAGCTTTATTGGAATAGGAAGTGTCTCCTTGTTCTCACTTAAGATGGCCTGAAACAGAAAACACCATGAGTGTTATGAAGATAATTTATACTGTAGAACACACAACAGTTTCAATCGTGGTGAGGACAACTTGCAGGCTGATTCTCACATATATGTGTTGACTCAGAAGGTAAGTCCTACTGTAATGCAGCAAAGCGCAGAAATCAGAAAACTCAATTAAAGATCAATTTTGACATAACACCTCAGTTAAATTCCTTGTTCATCTAGTTCTGCTCTCATTCAATTCACCCTCTTCCAACTCTATCAAGCTGTACAAAAACCTGTCAGACAGATTTTGCTTGGATTATTTAGCAGTTTGGTGCTGGAGGAGACTCTTGAGAGTCCCTTGAATGTAAGGAGATCAAACCTATCCATTCTTAAGGAAATCAGCCCTGAGTGCTCACTGGAAGGACAGATCCTGAAGCTGAGGCTCCAATACTTTGGCCACCTCATGAGAAGAAAAGACTCCCTGGTAAAGACCCTGATGTTGGGAAAGATGGAGGGCACAAGGAGAAGGGGACGACAGAGGACGAGATGGTTGGACAGTGTTCTCAATGCTACCAACATGAGTTTGACCAAACTGCGGGAGGCAGTGGAAGACAGGAGTGCATGGCGTGCTCTGGTCCAGGGGGTCACGAAGAGTCGGACATGACTAAACAACAATAATAAGTGCAGTAATTTGCACTTCATGAAGCCCTTCAAGAAAGTTATTTTCATCACTATTTAAAAAAAAATGTTTGGGAACTCTGAGGAGTTTCTTATTTGACACATATAGCTAGCTAAATCACAGAAAGATGAAATAGGCCAGAAATGGACAATGAATTTCTTTGAACAACCTGCTGTCAACATTCACACCAGAAACAAGTTCCTTGTCGTTACTGCTTTAATTTTTGTACTGAAATACTTACCTGGGAATCACTTTTGTAACCTGAGTTTTACTGTCCCCCCCCCCCACGTTCTTCCTAGTATTGTATTTTTTTTATAATAAGTCTAGGTACCCTCTATGGCAGGAATACTGGGGTGGTGAACCTGCAGCCCTCCAGATGTTGCTGAACATCTGTCATCCCCGACTTTTAATTGTGTTTGCAGCTGATGGAAGTTGGAGCTCAACCACTTGGGGGGGGGGCGGGGGCTACAGTTGCCTCACTCCAGTCCTAGGGAGAAAGGACATCAGCATTTTGTGATTTAAATGCTGAGTATTAAATAACAATTAATCAATAACAACTTCAGAACCCTTCTGGGATTGGTCCAAGTAGGGAAACCACACATTTAAATGCTTTCTCATGTAAATGTCTCCCTGCACATGGATAACTAGCAGAATAAAGAATGAATACTAAACCAGACATTCTCTCAGACCTGCACTCGTTTTCAATGAGCACCGAGGATGTTGTGTGTGGAGTCAACACACAAATGCAGTGGCGTAGCGTGGGTTGTCAGCACCCGGGGCAAGGCAAGTAATTTGCGCCATGCCCCCCCCCCCCCGCTGCACTGTCCCTCCCCCAGATAGTCCCTCGCTCTCTCTCCGCACCGCACCGCACGCCTGGCACCCTCCCCTCCACAGTGGGCGGCGACCCGGCGGCTCGGATCGGATTCGCACAGCCAGCACTGCAGTGAGAGAGAGTGAGTGAGCCAGGTAGGGGCAGAGAGCTGCGAGTGCGAGCGCGCCCCCCCCCCCAGATGTTGCGCCCGGTGCGGCCGGCCCCCCCTGCACCACCCACGCTACGCCACTGCACAAATGCAATCCTACACCAGCCGTCTGAAGTATATCATCCCAGCAGTTATTTCCCCCAAGTGTTTTTCTGAACCTATAAAGCTGTTACACCTCATGCAGCTATAATGCTAGCGGTCTCCGAACAATGGTTGGGAGAGTGAGAGTTCTGCAAACCCTCTCCCTTCTGTAGTTTGCACTGAGTATGGCGCAACAATGTACACAACTGGATTGGCACCAGTGGAGATGCAATTTATTTATTATCCCTTTATTAAATTTACCACCCACCTTCTTTCTTTTAAAAGAGACAAGAAGGCAAACACCTCTGTAATTAAAAACACACACACTAAAAATAAAATAAATAAAATAAAATAAAATAAAATAAAAACACAGTATTAAAAGGGATCTAAAAACAACACAGGGCAATAAAATATCTAAAACAAATTTAAGAACAGATGCAAACAAACCGCACGTCTGCATAATGCTATGTCATATAAGTCCGTGAAGAAGGGGACGTGTGAGCCCCCCACCTCTTAACTTGTCAGTTTGCATTTCTTAGTACAGAAAGCATTGATCTGATGTGTAGAGACCTTTCCTGTTCTGATTAGTTCAAGAGGGTTATATAGAAGGTTTCTTCTCTTTGTGAAAGAAAGTTTTCTTTCTATGTGAAAGAAACAGGAAGGAGGTTTCTGTTTGGGTTATTTCTGCTGGGAAGCTGAGTACAGCTGGTTTAAGCTGGCTTTGTTATCCTTTCTGTCAAGGTCATGCTGACTATAATCGTCAGGCCAGGAGGAACCTGGGTCTCTCTCTCTTTGGTCTTGTGTTCTGTTTTTTGTATGCTAGTGTTAAGGTTTAGTCTTGTTATAAGTTTGTAAGTTTTATTGTAAGTGCTGCAACTGGATTTCTTATATTCTGGATTTGTGACCATTATGCTCATTTGGCTTCAGTAGCAAGTAAAAGCTCTGATGGATGAAGTGCAATTGCCTCTGGTCTATTTTTCTGAATCTCTGCTACGTGTTTAAGTTTTTTCCTGCTCCCCCCTTCATGGCCGATATAACTATGGTCAGGAGATTGGCCTTAGTCCCCAGTATTTTAATTTTACTTCTGGTGAGTAGTAATGGAGCCTATGTGTATAACAGATAAGTGCAGAAATAGTTGATACCGATAGCAAGTTACAGTAGTTATCTGTAACAAACCAATCCGGTTAAAGATAAAAAATTGTACCTGGTAGTGATCATCTGATGGCTCTGCAGTAAAAGAGTCGATCTCCAAAACATCATTGGGTAGCCATGGCAACAGCCGACACCTCCTGATTAAGCGATCAGTTTCGCCATAGGCAAAGTCACGGGTCACTTCCTCTGTAAGAAAATGAAAAGTTGTAGGTATTTTTTGTACATGTGTTATCAACTCAAGTGTCGTCAATATGAATATGCAATAGCTATGCATAAATGGAGATTAGTAAAAATTGCAGAAAATTTCCATACATTTAAAACAAACAAAAAATCACAACACAACCTCGACTACTAATTCACCCGTCCTCTGAAACAGTCACTGGGCTTGATTTGGCTTGCAAGACTGCTTTCCCCAAGTCATGGCCACCTGCTGAAATCATCAACTGATCAATACTGATAGGAAACTCTGCTGGTATCAACTACACTAGGGAATTCCCAATCAGCAGGTCCCTTCCAAAAGGGAGCCTACGAGTCCCATTTTTGGCAGGCATCTTCTTCCGTAACCCAGCTTGAAGTTCCTTTGAAGTTGGGTCACCTGAAGTCATGGCAATGTTACGAAACTGAGAGTTGGGTAGCTGCACCAATAAGTGGTCCATGGGGAAGCTCAGGGTTCGGCACAGTCGCCGGATCCTTTTCAACACCCTCTGCTCTTAAAAAACAACAACGCGGAAGCGTCTTGCACGGAAGTCTTATAGGCAAAGAGGATACTGACTTACCCAGAGAGCACACCTAGTGCACAGGTACACTTACCTCCGGTCTCAAGGTCCCTTAAGGGCCAGAGAACCGTATAAGCAATTTGTTGCCGCATGTAAAATAAGGGGGCTGTTGCAAAAGTGGGCTCATCTGAATGCTGGATTCGGGATCCAAATTCATCCATAATGTACCATACAGGGACCTTCTCCTCTGCAGTCTGCACAAGAAGAACAAACTCAGTCATGTGTTATAAAAATGACTGTAGCATCTGACTTCGGGGGGTGTTTCTGCAGGACTGCTGCTTGACTCCTTGGCAGTTACGCTATGGAGTCTCACAGGCTCTGGTGTCGCCCCATGTTATTTATATCTGCAGTGGTGCCCCGCAAGACGAAATTAATTCGTTCTGCGAGTTTTTTTCGTTCTACGAGTTTTTTCGTCTTGCGAAGCACCAATGTGTATTGACGGTTTCCCATAGGAGTGCATTGGCGGTTTTTAAAAAAAAGGCGCAAGACGTTTCGTCTTGTGAAGCAAGCCCATAGGGAAATCCGTCTTGCGAAGCAACTCAGAAAAAGGAAAACTCTTTCGTCTTGCAAGTTTTTCGTCTTCCGAGGCATTCGTCTTGCGAGACACCACTGTACATGAAAGGCTGAGTGAGGTTGTTCAGAAGTTTGGGGGTGGGGTGTCTTCAATAAGCAGATGATACCCAACTAGTTCTCCATTTCAACAAATTAAGCAGAAGCAGAAAGTGCTAAATCTGTGCCTGTGATGTCAAGTATCATTCATTTGCACCCAGGAAATGCTTTTAAAAGCTTCACGATCTCTGAATTTTATAGCTAGACCCCAGTGTGAGTTTCAGCTTTCCTACTACGGCCATACCCCATGTGACAGCTGATAGGTCTGGTTGTATTTCCACATTTCCTCCAAGACCTGAGTGACGGCTCTCTCATCCGGCACTTCTCCATGGAAGTCTATTCCCATCAGGTTGGCCATTCTGTGAAGCAGACCAGGGACCTGCAGAAGCTGCTGGCGGGCATGTTCAACGCGGTACGTCCAGGCATGGTCAATGAGAAAAATGCTTTGAAGGCAAGACAGGCCAGGTTAAGAGCAAAACACAGAACACAGGTACATATGATGGTGCAGGCAGTTCATGATGATGACTACAGACAAGACATTCTAAAACTCTGCCCTAATAACAGTCCAAATTAAAACTGCTGACGCCATGGTCACCTCTCACTGCAACTACTGCCACCTACCCCCCTCCCATTCCACCTTGCCATCTTGATGCCATCGGCACTCTCCTGCCAAAACTATTCCTCTCTCTTGCAGCTTTGGCCATGCAACATTTATCCATAACTCTCCTGTCTGCTGCCGGATCCTGACAGGCATCTTATATTTACCTTCAAAACCCTCCATGGCCTCTTGTATCCCAATATAGCCTTATCTGTGCCCTTTTGCTTCCCAAAAACAACCTCTCTCCTTTCTCCTACATATGCTTGGAACTGCCTTCCAGAATACCCGAAGGCACCTCTTTTTCTTCCATCAAATCTCTCCTCAAAACCGACCTTCTCCGTAGATCCTTCAGAACCATCCCAGAATCCCCCATATTGTAACTAAGTCCAAGCACACGTAACTAAATAACTGCACCTGTGCGCCTTCTGTTGCCTCTTCTTGCTCTGCTGTCTTGCTTGTTTTGCTCCAAGGATTGCATATATCAGGCATAGGCAAACTCGGCCCTCCAGATGTTTTTGGCCTACAACTCTCACGTTCCCTAGCTAGCAGGACCAGTGGCCAGGGATGATGGGAGTTGTAGTCCCAAAACATCTGGAGGGTCAAGTTTGCCTATGCCTGGCATACAGTGGTGCCCCGCAAGACAAATGCCTTGCAAGACGGAAAACCCGCTAGACGAAAGGGTTTTCCGTTTTTCAATGCGCTTCGCAGGACGAATTTCTCTATGGGCTTGCTTTGCAAGACGAAAATGTCTTGCGATTCTTGCGATTTTTTTCCGCTCCCCACCCCCTTTTTCTAAGGCACTAAGCTGCTAATAGCCTTTTAGCAGCTAATCCGCTAATCCCTTAAACCTTTAATAGCCACTAATAGCCGCTAAACCGCTAATAGCGCTAATCCGCTAATGGGCTTGCTTCGCAAGACGAAAAAACCGGTAGATGAAGAGACTCGCGGAACGGATTCTTTTCGTCTTGCGAGGCACCACTGTATATTGTAAGCCCTTCAGGGCAGGGACCTATCTTCCCATACTTTGTAAAGCTCATGAGCATAAGGGCACCCTGCAACACAACATTCAGGTCGGCTTCAGAATAATGACTCACCTGTTAGAGTTTGCCGCCTGAAGTCCCATTTCGTTTGTCACTATCACTTTGTAGCAGAGTTCATTTCCAGGATTTGAATTCTTTTTCAGTTCTCCCTCAAGTTCTTCATCGCCGTCATCTTCCTCTTCCACCTCCTCCACTTGCATTATCCCAAAATACTCTCCAGCATCAAACACCTGAAATTGAAAACAAGGATGAAGGGGCAAAGCCTTAAACTAGACCCAACGGACTGAGAATGGTATTTTAAAAAAGCGCTTTGAAAGTTAAGCATCAGTTAGGAGTTCACCACTATATAAGTCCAGTGAACGACATAGTACAGTGAGTTTAAGTCTGTAAGCGGAGAGAAACCTGTATTTGGGAATGTATTTCGCTACCCCATAGTAAGGATGGTCAGTATCCTTATCTGTACATTGCAGGTGGTGCTGAGAAAATAATGGCTCCAGAGTTCAGGGTTCAGAGATTTATTCATTATTGTTCTTTGGGGCTAAATACAGTGGTGCCTTGCAAGACGAAATTAATCCGTTCCGCGAGTCTCTTCGTCTAGCGGTTTTTTCGTCTTGCGAAGCAACCCTATTAGCGGATTAGCGCTATTAGCGGTTTAGCGGCTATTAAAGGCTTAAGGGATTAGCGGATTAGCTGCTAAAAGGCTATTAGCAGCTTAGCGCCTTAGAAAAAGGGGTGGGGAGCGGAAAAAACCCTCAAGAATCGCAAGACATTTTCGTCTTGTGAAGCAAGCCCATAGAGAAATTTGTCCTGCGAAGCACCTCTGAAAACGGAAAACCCTTTCGTCTAGCGGGTTTTCCGTCTTGCGAGGCATTCGTCTTGCGGGGCACCACTGTACTTGTTCCTTTCAAGCATATTTAACTTAGGCCTCTTCTTTTTTTTTTTTAAGAGCTGCTTTGGGAGGTGAGGATTTAGAGTAGAGAATTAGGGGAAGCAAGAGGGACTTAAACCTGCTCTTTTTTGTCCTTTCTCTGCTCCAAATCATCCCAAGTCTCCTCCCTTCTCAACATTCAAAACGTTCTGCTGGAGCCTTGGTAAAGGTGGAGAAGCAACTGCCAGGTAAATGGCAAGAAACCTTTCCCTCCCACTTCCTTCGTCCAAAAGTGGCTTTTTGGGGCTTAGAGAATGGTTTCGGCCATTTACATGCAACTTGCATGCTCCTTATTTAATATACCACACCAACACTGAATACACAAGGGCTTGTCTTAGATATTAGTGAGGCAGCACAGGGATCATGGTTAGCACCTAGAACTTGTCACAAATCTCTGAAAACATTGTATTTTAAAATAATACTAATTTTGTTCACACCTCAACAGCAGGAAGTTTCAGCCGTGTTATTCAATATTTATTATCTCTGCCATTTAATTCACTCTCCAATGGCTAGGAAGCGATCTCATCCACAATGGCAGGAGAATATCACTTTTAACTCCACTAGGAGATGAAAAACATACATGCAGGAGACACGAAAACACATTCATTTGTGCCACCTTCCCATCAGCCTTGAATTCACTTACAGCTCTCGGGTTACAAATCAAGTGTCAACCTGCAGAGCGACTTAGTAATCCACCATAAAAGAGGAAGCCAAGCAATAAAACCAAAGTGCTGGCATGTAACAGAAAACTAAGAAAATAACCTGATTACTCAGAAGGGCTGCAGCGATCTGTGGATTGGTCAATTAACTGGGCAGCATTTTTTTTAAAAAAGTTAAAATGTGTTTTATTACAAAAAACTATGGCCAGCAGTCACATTAGAATGACCTTTCTCAAGGATTCACCGATTATAGCTGGCCTTAGCAGAAAACCTGGTCACTTGGTTCCTGGTGGTAGCTCAAGAAGTGGGATTGTGTCCCTGACATTGCACCATGCTTCCAATATGGCAAAGTACTCTTCTTGCTTTTCAGAACTACCATTTTAATCATATGAAACTAACCCTCATGCAAACAGTCCTACTGTTCAGATATATACACTTAATGGGAAGGTCAAAAATGATTCTCAGCAGTTTAAAGGGGATGCGCTATTCTCAAACCAGCTGCCAACCCCAGAAGCAACTTACTATTGCTGAATTGTTTAGAAAGAGTTGGCATTGGATTGCAAAAGCATTTTTTAAAAACAAATTGCAATGGCAAAAACATGCCAAAGACCAGAAAATAAGGATACATGTGCAGTGACATCCACATTTTTTGTTTTGCATCTTTATTTGAAAAGTTTCCCTTGGCTGACTGCAAGTGTGTGCCCCCTCCTGAATTTTTAAAAGGAAGTTAAATCCACCACAGAGCAGTGGTTTTCAAACTGTGTCCCGTGTTCCCTAGAAGCTATTTGGGTATTTTTCAGTGAAAAGATCAGGAGAACCTTGGCTGCCAGAGTATATCCAGTGTCGTCACCCGGATTCCTCGCCTAGGATCTTATGATTATTATCATTATGTTTTATTATTATTATTTTATTACTTCTGCCAAGTTTTAAGAACTGAGATTATTAATTTACCTAGGGTTTTAATAGGTCACAAGATTTTATGGTAACTATATTTGTAATGTATTTTTGTTGGTGTTTGTTCTTTGATGCTATGGCCTGTCGGCTACGCAAATAAAGTCTACTACTACTTGGCTGCCCCTATCTGAAAATCATATTGTCCTTTATTTCCAATTCCCAGATACACTGTAAAGCTGCGGAAGCATTCTATCAGAAGCATTCTGGACCAATGTCTAACTGGCATGCCCAGTGCCCCATGTAAACTGAATGCTCAACTCAAACATTCCCACCAAAAATCATCTGCAACACTGAGCAGTTCCTTAAACTTGTCTAGGTAGAAATGTTGAAAACAAAACACAATTGTCTTGAGTCTTGCACTCTGGAGGAAGTTTTCCTTTCACTGTATTTGGAGAGGCAGAAGGTAAATTCTGTTGGACACGGAGCAATTTAGAAAGCAAGCTAGGCCACTGCAGAACCATGAAAGAGTCAAACTGCTCTTCTGAAGTCATCGCAGTAAGATAGAAATGTCCACAGGTTATAAACGAAGTGAAAAACATTAACTCATGGAGCAGAAAAAAATCACTGCTCAGATTTGCTTTTACAAGTACAGACAAAAAGGTATTTATATAAGCTATGCATAGCAATGACACACACTGGGATAAAGCAGGAAAAAACTGAATGGGGAATAAGAGAAAGCAAGAAAAGTAAGTTGAGAACCTAAGCCTACAACAAAGGCTTCACTGGGGGCGGTACATGAACTGGGTGGGGCAGGTTATCCTCACATTTCATGTATTATTATTCATTCATGTGTGAATTGCCTTCCACATATATATCCCAAGGTGATTAACAAACATGCCCTTAAAAACAACTAAAATACAGTACTTGTTAAAACAGTACAAGAACAACCAAGTATAGCTTGAAAACAAAAGCAGAATCCATGGGTTGTACCCAGAACAGAATTTCCTATGCCCTCTCAGATCTGTTATGAGGCTTCAACCACCCCAAGCATTTTTTTTTGGGGGGGGGGCAGTCCTGTTGCACAGGGAGAAGTCCTTGCACAAACTGGGACAACTAGTAGATATAACTTTATACTTTCTTCTTCTGCTGCTGCTGCTGCAGCTAAAGGGACAACACAGCCAACATGGACTATATTGGCCACCCCTATACAAACTTCGGGACGCGGGTGGAGCTGTGGGTAAAACCTCAGCTCCTAGGACTTGCCGATCGCATGGTCGGCGGTTCGAATCCCCGTGGTGGGGTGAGCTCCCGTCTTCGGTCTCAGCTCCTGCCCACCTAGCAGTTCGAAAGCACCCTTAAGTGCAAGTAGATAAATAGGTACCGCTTTATAGCAGGAAGAGAAACGGTGTTCCGTGTGCTGCTCTGGTGCTGGTTCGCCAGAGCAGCTTCATCACGCTGGCCATGTGACCCGGAAGTGTCTGCGGACAGCGCTGGCTCCTGGCCTCTAGAGTGAGATGAGCGCACAACCCTAGAGTCTGTCAAGACTGGCCCGTACGGGCAGGGGTACCTTTACCTTTATACAAACTTCATGATCTCTTTATATAAAATGGATCTTAAAAGAACTCAGACTAATAAATTCATTCCAGTCTCAGTGACAGAGAAGCAATAGCCCACAGTCAATTCAGACGTCACGTCAAACCACAATCAGCAGAAGCCACAGCTTTCTAAATTGCTTCATTCCAATTCATGCTTTAGCCATGTAGCTCTAGGGCGGCAAGCCATTGTTGACCCTCAGGCAAGTGGGTACGCGATGGCAGCCTAATCTACCTTAACCATGGTTGATGGCAGGGATTGTCAGCTTAACAGCCATGGTCACCTACACACTCACAGTGGCCTTTCCTGGTGCCCTGCTTGCTGAAATTTGGCAAGAAAGATGCATCTATTCTACTGTAGCCAATAGCACAGGTTGCAGTGTGTGCTTTGTGGAGGGGGCTGTGACAGTTTCTCCAGCTTGCAAATGTGCCCACAGGTCCCCAAAGGCTGGCAATCCCTGGCTGGTTGCACATCTTAACTGAGACAACGCCAAAATGCTGGATGTTTAGGATTACACTTACCGCTTGATTTCAAAACACGGTAGTGTTTGAAAGAATTGTTAACTGTGAAAGTAGAGAGTCAAACAAGTTTTCTGCAGATGGGGTTTAAAATTCTTTGTCACGTCTGCTCTTGGACTAGTTTATTTCTCATTCTCCCTCCGATTTCACATGTTTTGCACAAGCACAATTGCTTTGTACTTCCAAACAGAGCTGCTGAACATCACTATATTTTTATCATAATTACCTAAAACCTTTACACTGCGGTTAAAAAACATGGACATCACTTGTCCATAAACAAAGGTATCAAGTTTCTATTCCACTGCCAACATGATTCCTAACTGGAATTAATGCCTCCTCTTTGTTCCTTTCATCAGTTCCGTCAAAGAGACATACATCTAAACGCAGTATTTCGAACCAGGGAACAAAATTAAGCCACCTCCACAAAGAAAAACACAAGCCACTTTCAAAACAGTCTCCCCGCCCCCCCCCCCGCCCAAGTTAATTACCAATAACCGCTCAAAAAACTTGGTAGGGAATCTCACCCCTTCATCAAACTCACTTTCAACTCTCAGTCTGCTTTTGAAAGCCAGAAAGGGGAAGATCAAACAAGCCTTCGATTCTAAAACCAATCACCAAGAAAGCAACACAACAACACTCACCTAAGACCCTATTGAATTCAATGGGTCTTACAACTAGGGGGGCACGGTTAGCATTTCAGCCCAAAGCATCCTCCCTTAAAGGTAAAGGGACCCCTGACCATTAGGTCCAGTTGTGGCCGACTTTGGGGTTGCAGCGCTCATCTCGCTTTATTGGCCAAGGGAGGCGGCGTACAGCTTCCAGGTCATGTGGCCAGCATGACTAAGCCGCTTCTGGCAAACCAGAGCAGTGCATGGAAACGCTGTTTACCTTCCCGCTGGAGCGGTATCTATTTATCTACTTGTACTTTGACGTGCTTTTGAATTGCTAGGTTGGCAGGAGTTGGGACCGAAGAATGGGAGCTCACCCCATTGCGGGGATTCGAACCGCCAACCTTCTGATTGGCAAGTCCTAGGCTCTGTGGTTTAACCCACAGCGCCACCTGCGTCCCCATTCTCCCTTAGAAGTAACCAATTTCAAATCAATTATGCTTGCTCCCAAAATCTGGCTTAGTCGTTCACCGTGATCCTTTAGGCTGAAGCAGGCGCAAGTGAGAGAAACAGGTCCTCCTCAAATTACTCCCAGCCAAGCAACTCCCCTATGAAGAAAGGTTGCAGGATTCAGTGCCAGATTTAGGGTGGTGCAGTTGGTTTCCCTCTGTATTTATGCAGGTACAGTACCTACTGAGAAAACCCATAAAAGGAAACTCTACCAAGAGGAATTAAATTATTGTGAAAATAAAATTAAAAAATTGGGGGGGGGGAGTGGCCAGATTTTGTCCTTGCTGAGGGTGCCATATTACCAAAATCTGGCTGTGCGCCGTTTGGGACTTTATAGTTACAGAAAAAGTGAGGAAGAGGCTCCAGGATAGAAGTTCACAAAACCACGCACGGCGTGGGAAGAGAGGATGGAAACATCGTTTTCCTCCCTGTCTCGGGGACGTGCAATGGAGCAGCATTCCCCAGGACACGGCGAGGCTCACGGGGGCGGCGTGGAAGGACTGCCCGGGGCGCGGAGCCGCTCGGGCCCGGCCTGCCCTTTGGATGCCGGAAAGCGCAGGCGGGAGAGAGGGGCCTCGAGGGCTCAGCTCCTGCGCGCCGCTTGGCCGCAAGAGGCGCCTGCCAGAGCAGGGTGCCGCGGGCCCGATCCAGCAGCCGGGCTGCTCCTCTCCCGGCCTCCGCCCCAGGAGGACACCCCAGGCTGCGCCAAAGCCTTGCCCGCCGCCCACCCGCCTCCCTTCCCGGCGCGCGCGCGCTGCCCACCTCGCCCTCCAGTTTGCGCCACAGGCTCTGCCAGTAGCGGGGCGGCACCGCCGAGGCGCGCAGCGCCGGCCCGTGCAGGGACACGAACGCCTTGTAGTCGTCGGCGCAGTCGCCCTCCATGCTGCTGCTACTGCCGCCGCGGCGTCTCCGTCTCCTCCTCCTCCGGGCGCAGCCCTTCCTTCCGCCAGGCCGGCTGGGCGGGCGGGCGCGCGGCTCTTAAAGGGCCCCGGCGGCGGCGGAAGCGGCTTCCTTGGGCTGCGCGCCAGCAAAGGACGCGGGCGAAAGCCGAAGGGCAGCAACGGGGCGCGCTTCTTCCGCGGGTCCCCCCGGCGAGCCCGAAAAGCAGTCCTGTCTGGGCGCCGCCAAGAGAATGGCAGCGTCGGAAGAGACCCGCCTCCCGTCGCCTGACTCACCTGCAGCCCAGTCCGGGCATCGCTCCCAAGACCCAGCGAAGTGATGCGCAGAAGCCCAACAGCCAATTGGCATGGTCGGCCAATTGGTGCCAAAGAAGGATAGAACTTTTTTTATGTATGCAACAACAGCCAGTGGCGTAGCGTGGGTTGTCAGCACCCGGGGCAAGGCAAGTAATTTGCGCCCCCTGTAATTTGCGCCCCCTAACCCGGGGCAAGGCAAGCAATTTGCGCCCCCTAACCCGGGGCAAGGCAAGTAATTTGCGCCCCCCCCCCCGCTGCACTGTCCCTCCCCCAGATAGTCCCTCGCTCTCTCTCCGCACCGCACCGCACGCCTGGCACCCTCCCCTCCACAGTGGGCGGCGACCCGGCGGCTCGGATCGGATTCGCACAGCCAGCACTGCAGTTAGAGAGAGTGAGTGAGCCAGGTAGGGGCAGAGAGCTGTGAGTGCGAGCACGCCTCCCCCCCCAGAAGTTGCACCCGGTGCGGCCGGCCCCCCCCTGCACCCCCCACACTACGCCACTGACAACAGCAGCAAGAATACTCATCGCGAAGTATTGGAAGACACAAGATCTACCCACCCGGGAAGAATGGCAGATGAAGGTGATGGACTATATGGAACTGGCGGAAATGACTGGCAGAATCCAAGACCAGGGAGAGGAGTTGGTGGAAGAAGACTGGAAAAAGTTTAAAGACTATCTACAGAAATACTGTAAAATTAATGAATGTTAGAACAAAGTTGGAATGAAATTATATGGCTTTAGTAGAAATGTTATAAGGAATTAAGTATAAATAGATTAATAGTGTTAAAGGAAAAAAGGAAAAAATAAGGTTAGAATGTCTTAAGATAACTATAGGATAGAAAACAGAGGAAGATGCAAAGGAATTGCTGAAAAAATTAATAGAAGTGGAATACAAAAAGGGAGGTGTGAGGAGGTCGTTGAAATAAGTGAATGGAAGATAAGATATTGAAATTGTTTGATGTGTTTTAAATTGTTTTTGTTTTGTTTTGTTTTGTTAGTTTAATGTGTTAGTGTTAGGTGTTAGTGTTATGTAGTGTTTTTGTATTGTATTGTCCATTTTTATTTCTTCTATGTAGTGTTTTAATTGTTGGAAAAGTAATAAATATTATTTTTTTTAAAAAAAGAAGAAGCCAAACAGCCTGGCCCGAGTGGAGCTTTAAAGTAGAAGCACATTCTCCTCCCACAGGCGGCAGCGGGCAACTGTCTTTGCCCCTTCTGACAAACCCTGACTGGGAGAAAATAGATGTTTATTTAAGGGTTTTATTGCGGACATTGAGCCCTGCGATGTCCGAATGCAACATGTCAGCCAGAGAGTAAGAGACCTCTGAAGGATACTGGTTTTGCTCACAAGGAAAGGGGCTTTCTGTTGCCAGTGATTGCTTCTAGCAGTGAAATTATAAATCCCAGGTCGTATAGAATCAGAGAACGGTCAAACAGCTCTTACCATCAGAATGTTGTTCTTGATGTTTAGTCAGAATTTATTTGCTTGCAACTTGAAGCCATGGGTTTGAGTCCAACCTCCGGAGCAGGAGAAAACAAGCTTGCTCCCTCTTGCGTGGGACAGCCCTGGAGATATTTGAAGACGGCTATCATATCTCCTCTTTTCCAGGCTAAGCATCCCAAAGTCCCTCAAAAAGCTTGGTTTCCATATGACTACAATTATGAGGTAAGATTGACGGGTTTATATTTAGCCTGTCGGATATATTAATATGGTTACCCCTCTTTTTTTTTTTTGCCCCACTTGTAAAGGAGGGTAGAAATTTGCATGTCACATAAAATATATGCAAATGTTATGCAAAATTGTGTCTTCTTTTGCAGCAGATGGCTCAATCTACATACAGGCCCAGAAAATCCATTTTTTTGCATTAGGAAAATTGTTTTTAAAAATCACCACTACCCCCCCAATTTTGCGGAATCCTCTTCTGGATCCAAGATTGTCTATCCAGTCTCTTTTCATGGCTTATGCGTATTTTCTGGTGCAATCTCAAATCTAATCAATAGCCAATTATTGTTGCTTATCTTGTCCTTTATGTAATATCAAAGCCTTCAAAACACGCCGACTGTCAGCTTGACATTGAAGCTGCTGAAAGCTACCCAATACAGACAGGTTGTCATCCTTTAGGTCTAAGCCCACTCTGCTGAAATTCATGGGAGCCACACAAAAACATTATTGCACTATCTCCCACTTAGCCAGGCACAATCCATCTTTCTTTTAACCCATGTTTCTATTGCACAGAGTGATCTTAAGTGGATGGTGTATCCAAAATGTTTTTAATATACTGTACATCCTACATGGTCTTGCTGTTTACCAAAATGTGGACCCCCCCCCCCCATAAGAAGCAAATGTTAGGATAGATTTTATATAGCTTGGTATAAATATGGTTTGTTACCAATCACGGTGCCTTTTTTTGACCACCTGTCAATGCCTTTGATGTCAAAGTCATGTTTGCCAAGCCCATAGCAATGGCCGCTGCCATACAAAAGGGGTGTAAGCCACAATCACGAGAGTTGCTACCCACAGCCACCAAGAACACCAGAAAAAATGGAATTGTGTAAGAGGGAAGTGGTCTTTATGCACACTATATGGTGTTAGTGTTTCAGGGTTTGTGGGCTCATGAGTGAAGGGCATACTTAACGGGCTTTTTGAAAAGTGGCAAGGTAACTACTCTCCCCTCCGACATTCCTGTCTGAAAACATCCCTGTGCAGCAGGGCTGGCCCTGGCATAAGGTAGACTGAAGCAACTGCCTCAGGTAGCAGAATCCCACAGGGCAGGCCTCGGGTGGCAAAACAGGACAGGCACTCCTGCTGTAGCATCAGGCACAAAGCTTGGCTCGTGCTTGTCGTGGTGAGCAAGGAGCTCCAAAATGTATCTCTAGCAGCGACAGTTTTCCTTGCCCTTGGATGTCTTTTTGCTCATCCCTTCAGAGTGCTAGGTTCTGATGACAATTTGCTGTTGTAGTAGCTCTCTCTCTGTTTAGAAAAATGTCACAGGGCAGACCTCATCTCCTATCTCCCTTTTAGTCTTTGACTTCGAGGGTAACCAATGCCACTCAGCCATTTTAATACAATTTTCTTCAGAGCTGATTTACATAGAGAAGAGTAATGCAGTTTAAAGATGACTTTCCTTCAGGACTGTTCATTAGAAAACCTTTATTCCATTTTTTATGTATCGGATCTCTGAAATGTGATCATTTTTTTCCTGTTATTATCTTATAAAGTTTAGAAAATGTTCTTTTCTCCCCTTTCCCCATTAAATGTTCAGATGTTGCCAGTTCTCTGCTAAAATTATAGTTTTGCCTTTTACACACACACACACACTTAAATTCCACAACAAAACTCTGTGCAAGTTGCTCCTTTAGCCAGGCGACTCGGTGGAGTCAGAGCAGATTCAGAGCCAGATGAGCAGTTGTGTTCAGCGTGCTCTGCTCTTGGCAGGACGGTCTGCTCAGTTCCCTGTGCCAGAATATTTTGTATTGTCTGCAGAATCAAATGGCAACCCATGAAGGTTTTCCAGAGGGCTTCTCAATAGCCTAGCTCAGACTCAGTCCAGGCCTATGGCTGCTCTGGTTAATCTGAAAGACCAGACTATGAGATGGAGAAGTTTTGTGACCCAAACCAACAGGGATGATTACATGTGTAGTAGTTCTCTGAACTGGCTCCTCTTCCTCATTCCCAGCTGAAATTCTCTCTGTGTCTCTTCTGAATGTGCAGGGCAGGGACAGACGACAAGAGGAGCACTTCTCCAAGAAAGCAAAAAACATAGGCAACCAACTTTTCTCATTGATGAAATACTGGGCATTGAGCATGCTGAGAGTGTGCACTGAATGGCAGGGGGGAGTGAACAAATAGCAAAGACAGGGTTTGAGGAAGTCTGTTGCTCTTTTGCAAGCCCCAACTAGAGCTTTAAGGAGAAAGAATGAAAAGGTCGGTGCAAAGAGAAAGAAAAGATTAATAGCGGGAGAAAAATATGTAAGAAAAGACTGAGGGGTAGGGCAGCTCAGGAGCAAAGGAAACACCCTCTCACTTTCACTGTTTGGTGGATTTGTAGCTGGCCGAGCGAACCCAAAGAGTACTCATTAATGGTTCCTCAATCACCTTGGAAAAAAGTGACTGTGGGGTGCTGCAAGGTTCTGTCCTGAGCCCAATGTTGTTCAACCTCTCTTTAAATGACTTAGATGAAGGAATTGAGCTCGGTTTTCTTAAATGCCCACTGTTCAAAATATAGTCCGCTTTCCCACGGCCTCTTGGTGGTGCTCCTCTGACGACGACAGTTATTAATAGGTGCTTATCCAGACCACCTGCATAGCAGAATGAAGAATGCCAAAGACCTTTTATCTAATTTTAGATTTATTATGAAAGCGATTTAACAACAAAAATCATTACATGCTTCCTTTTGAGCTCTGACATAGAAACCAAGCTATTCATATACAGACGTGAAGAGAGATGTTGAGTTAATAAGGTACATGTACAACAACCATTTCAATGACAGTTTTGGGCGGTATAGTTAAAATGTTGGTAAAGCTCAGACCATTAAAAAAAATAATATTCTAAGTACCAAACTTTATACATTTATTCACTATCGTTGTTCTAACCTACCATGATACAGTACCTGTGGAAAACAGTAATGTGTACATAATTTACACTGAAAATAAAGCTTAGAAGTACCAGCAGCATCTACAAAGGTTTTCATTCTGATTTTTATTCATGCCCAGTAATTGATAGGAACCCAGAAAAATGCATGTCCCGGTAGGAAGCCTTTTGTAAGGAGTAATGGACTTGTTCTTAATGTAAAGGTAAGGTAAAGTTCTTAATGTACCTTATTGAGACAAGGCATCACTAAATTTTGCTTTGCCAGTGTAGCATCACTGGGTTGAGCTTCCTTGCATCTTTAGTGGATGAAGGCACGAGTAGCTTTTACAGGAAATAGGCTGGTACCCTCTTCAGTTTTGCATACCTGCCAATCACGAAGAGTTTGGAACTGAAACTCAGAATAATGTTAACCTATTTTCTGCAACGAATCATTAACTGAAAGCCAACCGTGGAGACACAGGAGGGAAGAAGTGTGCCAGAGTGGGGCCCCATTAATGCTATACAGTGGTACCTCAGGTTAAGAACTTAATTCGTTCCGGAGGTCCGTTCTTAACCTGAAACTGTTCTTAACGAGAGGCGTGCTTTCGCTAATGGGGCCTCTTGCTGCTGCTGCGCCGCCGGAACATGATTTCCATTCTCATCCTGGGGCAAAGTTCTCAACTCGAGGTACCGGTAACTCTTCCAGGTTAGCGGAGTTTGTAACCTGAAACATTTGTAACCTGAGGCGTTTGTAACTCAAGGTATCTGTACCAGACAAACTAATCTACCTTTCCAGTAGGTACAACTACTTTTTGTCATAAGTGAAGATTTGGGAACCTGCCAGATAGTTCTATTCCCACTGCAATTGTTCTGTGCAGATCTTTCCTGATGTTTCATTCTTTTTCTTCCTTCCTTACTTCCTCACCCAATCTTAATAGCTGAAATTAGCCTTAACCTTCTGTTCTTCCAATGCATTTAGCCGAGTTCCCATTATCAGCCTTCTCTACAACATCCCACACGTCTACTCACAATTGATGTGATGGCAACAAAGAACAGCTGCCAAGAGGGCACTGGACTGCCCCGAGGAAAACCCCTCCAGCCCATGGGCCCAACTCTGTTTCAGAGACATTTCATTTGCCACTCCATTGGCAGCTTTAAATACATGTTAAACCCACTATCTTTAAGGTAAATTTATTATGCTTCATAGTATCCTGAGGTAGCAACCTTACCTTGCCTCATGAAAGGAGGATCACCTAGAGTCAACAGCATAGGAAAATGTAATGTTAACATTTAGCTACATTTTATGCGACATGAACTAGGCTAAAGCTCCTGAATGGTGTCCCCACTTAGCTGGTTCTGCTGCTACCCACCCCGCGTTTTTCCCTCTTGCTCCCTTTCAATCCAACGCAATGGGCAATTTTTTGCAGATGTCTTAACAGATACAGTTGCCGGGGGTCTTTCCCCCTCAAGAGAGTGTTGTGGGGGAGCAAATTCTAATTCCAAAGAATTGATTGTGTTGATTTCCATGTCAGACTAGTTGATTCCATTTCACAGAATTTGCATAATTAAATGAAATATTTACAAAGCACAGAAATGGGTAACTTAAACTGGCCTTTGGCCTTTACAAGTCACATTTCAAAGAGATGCTCACAGAAGTTTTGTCGGGTAAGAACTGTTACTTGTACACAAATCAGAGTTATTGTGTTTTCTCAGGGTATTTCAGATAGAGGAACTAATTTCTGGAATGGTGCAGGTGAAATTTATGTTTATTGCATGGCCTATTTTGCATTCCCCCATGTAGCCACAGATTATAGTAAAGAGGTAAAGGTACCCCTGCCCGTACGGGCCAGTCTTGCCAGGCTCTAGGGTTGTGCGCCCATCTCACTCAAGAGGCCGGGGGCCAGCGCTGTCCGCAGACACTTCCGGGTCACGTGGCCAGCGTGACATCGCTGCTCTGGTGAGCCAGAGCCGCACACGGAAACGCCGTTTACCTTCCCGCTAGTAAGCGGTCCCTATTTATCTACTTGCCCCCGGGGGTGCTTTCGAACTGCTAGGTTGGCAGGCGCTGGGACCGAGCAACGGGAGCGCACCCCGCCGCGGGGATTCGAACCGCCAACCTTTCGATCGGCAAGCCCTAGGTGCTGAGGCTTTAACCCACAGCGCCACCCGCGTCCCCACAGATTATAGTATTTACTCCAAATCGCTTCAACTCTTAGGGCACTCACTCCTGGTACTTGAAGAGGGATCAAAAATGGATTTGTGTAATTTTCATTATGCTGATTTTACTTGATAAGTACTGAATCAGGAAACAATATTATGATCATTTATTATATTTGTTTACTCTAGGTTGATTTCAACAAAATTTGTGTACCGGTAGTTACATATGCACACACATTCAAACAGGTGCAACCCATTCAGTTTTAAGCCTACCTGACCACATCCTTCCCAACCCCTCAAAAAACCCCACCCCAAACTACCTAATCATTTCATCTTTAAAGTTAGGAAAGGAACCATTTTATTTCTGCCTTTCACATATATGCACAATCCTATCGCACTTCCTCAATGGGCCCAAGGTGGCTGTCACTGTGACCTGGGAGTAAAAATACACATGGTGGTAGCAGCCCTGCAAGGAGGAAAGCGGAACGCACCCCAGTGGCTTCCCCAAGTGCTTTTATCTTAGCTGAGCTCTATTCTGGTACAGTTGCTCAACCAAGGAGGGAAGTGCTCAAGAGCAAGAGATGGGAAGCAGTGTATATATATAAAAGGTAAAGGTACCCCTGCCCGTACGGGCCAGTCTTGACAGACTCTAGGGTTGTGCGCCCATCTCACTCAAGAGGCTGAGGGCCAGCGCTGTCCAGAAACACTTCCGGGTCACGTGGCCAGCGTGACAAGCTGCATCTGGCGAGCCAGCGCAGCACACGGAGCGCCATTTACCTTCCTGCTAGTAAGGGGTCCCTATTTATCTACTTGCACCCGGAGGTGCTTTCGAACTGCTAGGTTGGCAGGCGCTAGGACCGAGCGACAGGAGCGCATCCCGCTGCGGGGATTCGAACCGCCGACCATGTGATCTGCAAGTCCTAGGCGCTGAGGCTTTTACCCACAGCACCACCCAGGTCCCTGTATGTATGTATGTGTGTGTGTGTGTGTATATATATATATATATATATATATATATGCTTTCGTAGATTTTCACGGGTACAGGAATGCAGGTTTTGGTGTCCTCGGGTGTCTTCCCGTGTAAAAGTTGGGGTGTCTAGGCGACGTTTCGACGAGGTCTCACTCGTCATCTTCAGGCTGGTGCTTTCGGCTTCTTGTTACTGGAACAGAGCAGGATCTCAGTGTTTGAGTTCCTATAAATACTGTTGAGGAGGTGTGGTGTATAGCCTCCAATGTTCTGGGCAGAGAGGAGGTTCCCAGGCTAGTGTGCCTTTTCTTCTTTTGTTCCTTAATTACTTGAGGGATATCTTGAGTGATTTCTTGAGTGATTTCCTGAATCCCACTTAGGTGGGTCATTAGGTGTGGATTAGTTGCTAAAGCCTTCGTGTCTTGAACTCTTGAACTTTGTGAAGAGTTTTTCTGAGAAGATGGCTGTACAGCACTTGGTTGTGCTCTGGCTTGGCTTCGTGTATAGGGGCGAGCTGTGGTTTTGTGGCCTGTGCCAGCCAGATCTGTGTAGGGATTGCAGGGGGGTGCAGCATCCGGAGGTGCCACCCTGGTTTGGCTACTGGATGGTGTCTGTAATTTATCTGTGGAGAGGGTCTGGGTTTGGGTCTGGTGTGGTTGATTGGTGATGGCGTTCTGTGTGCCTCTGGATCTGGTGTCAGATTTTGTGGGGAGGGTTACGAAGCTAATCCAAAAAGAAACACCCCCCAAAAACCAAGACACAGAAGAAAACAATGGCATAGCCCTCCTTCCTTATATCAAGGGCACTACAGATAAAATTAGCAAAATCCTCCATAAACACAATATCAAAACAGCCTTTTGCACCAACCAAAAAATAGCCAATATCCTCAGAAACCCCAAGGATAAAATTCAGTTGGAAAACCAAGGGGTCTATGAAATACCCTGCAAAGTCTGCCCAGCCACGTACATTGGACAAACAAACAGACGAATAAATGCACGGATCGCAGAACACAAGAATGCCGTCAAAAAAGAAGAAAAAACTTCCTCTCTTTTCCAACACATGAAAGAAACAGGACACGAAATTAATTTTGCAGATTCCAAATTGCTCTTTAACATGGAACATCACCACAAGAGAATAATCATGGAAGCCATCGAGATAGAGAAACACCCTCACAACATGAACAAGCGTGACGACACATCCCGCTTGCCAGACATCTGGAAATTAGCCCTCCCCACAAAATCTGACACCAGATCCAGAGGCACACAGAACGCCATCACCAATCAACCACACCAGACCCAAACCCAGACCCTCTCCACAGATAAATTACAGACACCATCCAGTAGCCAAACCAGGGTGGCACCTCCGGATGCTGCACCCCCCTGCAATCCCTACACAGATCTGGCTGGCACAGGCCACAAAACCACAGCTCGCCCCTATACACGAAGCCAAGCCAGAGCACAACCAAGTGCTGTACAGCCATCTTCTCAGAAAAACTCTTCACAAAGTTCAAGAGTTCAAGACACGAAGGCTTTAGCAACTAATCCACACCTAATGACCCACCTAAGTGGGATTCAGGAAATCACTCAAGAAATCACTCAAGATATCCCTCAAGTAATTAAGGAACAAAAGAAGAAAAGGCACACTAGCCTGGGAACCTCCTCTCTGCCCAGAACATTGGAGGCTATACACCACACCTCCTCAACAGTATTTATAGGAACTCAAACACTGAGATCCTGCTCTGTTCCAGTAACAAGAAGCCGAAAGCACCAGCCTGAAGATGACGAGTGAGACCTCGTCGAAACGTCGCCTAGACACCCCAACTTTTACACGGGAAGACACCCGAGGACACCAAAACCTGCATATATATATATATATATATATAAAATCCATGTGGTTGTCACCCAAAGCTACTCTGGCCCACTCTGCTCCAGGGATACAGGCATTCAAAGTAATATTAAAAAATACTTTCCTGCCTTTTCCTGCCTTTTCATCCACAAGAAGCCGTCCCACACATATAGAACTTTTCTTCCACCAGTATAAAGAGGAGTAATATTCAATGTCTATCACAATGAAGCATATATATATCCAATGTCCTAAAATTTATTCCTCAGTGTAAAGTACAATATATGGAACACTATTTACATCACTAAAGTAGAAAAAAGTTAAAATATTTTCAGTCTTTTTTTATATATATAAAAAAAGCACGTTTCGTGGATAATGGTTTCCTAATATGCAAATCAAGCCACCGTCCTCGTGGTACCAACATCTCCAGATATGTTCCAAAGAGTACTAAGTTAGTAAATGAATGAGAAATACAAGTCTTAAATAATGTCGTTTCTTGATTGCAGCCCTGACACTTGAATTACAATGCGGTAAAATATCTTATGAAGGTATTTGGAATAATTCTGGCATTTGTGTTGACAATTGTAAATATCTAAACTAATTAGAATACCTAAAAGGTATCTCTGTATGTACACGATATAATTGTTTATATATTACATGACATCAAGGATTTAAAAGCAGAATGGTACAAGCAGAATAAATAAAGGAAAGAGCAATTGTGAAGTGTAGGTACTCAGATAAACATGGTTTTGCTGAATATTTTTGTCTTCCTGTGCATCTATCTACTTAAAGGACAACTACAACCCAAACAATATTCTTTTCAGTCTAATTTTGAAGATGGTTTTATTGCAATAAGAATTAGGGTTCCACTACTGGTGTAGGCTGAAAATCTTATTTTTCTTTTCAAGTGCTTAGAATGTTCTTCTTTTATCCTGGATTACTTTTTAAAACATGCTTAAGTATTTGCTTCTGAGGTTTGATTTGCACAAGACTCTTGTTTATATGGTGGGGCCACAGATCAACCCTCTGCACATACATGGGACCCCAGAACAGGCCCTGCTGTGAGAAAAGGCACATTTCTGTGTTTTTTGTACACAGCACCCAGTTCACTTTAAGGGGTTTAACGTGGTGTGTGTGTGTAAGCCTAGAAACCGTGAGAAATACAGCTGTAACTAGGAAATGGCAAGTCTGGAGGGGGGGGGGGAGGAGAAGAGAACATCAGTGAACTGCCTATTTATGCTTTCCTGAGTCACAAAACTGTGCTAATCTCAGATTGGCATGAATAAAGATATGGCGACAGGTACGTCAAGAATTAGGTGGTGCAGAGAAAAGAAATTGCGCCTTGTGTTGTTGCCATCTACTCCTGGGACTGCTCTGGTTTTGCCCCACATGCAGCTGAGGGACAAATGAAGAAGACTCCTCTGAGGGAATGTGGCTTGTGGAGATGAATTGTTAAGCAAAGGTGCACTGAAATACACTCAATGCGTTATGTGTTTTCAGAAAGCAATTCCTCATGAAATAAAGTTTTTAAAGCTAGCTTCCACCATTCTTTTCAGGAAAAAACTGAATTCAGATTATAGTGAGATCATAAAATGAATTAATCACTTACCGTATTTTTCGCTCTATAAGACGCACCAGACCATAAGACCATAGTTTTTGGAGGAGGAAAACAAGAAAAAAAAATAATTCTGAATCTCAGAAGTCAGAACAACAAGAAGGATCGCTGTGCAGCGAAAGCAGCGATCCCTCTTGCTGTTCTGGCTTCTGGGATAGCTGCGCAGCCTGCATTCACTCCATAAGACACACACACATTTCCCCTTACTTTTTAGGAGGGAAAAAGTGAGTCCTATAGAGCAAAAAATACGGTATTTTTAAAATGATATATAATCAGTGAGCGTTTTTGGGTGTGTGCTTTTGGGTTATTGATGTGTTACCATGATGGTGTGTGTATATCGTGTATGCACTGTGTCTGTTCTGAAATGGGAACCTGAGGGATACAAACCCATGTTGTCAGTATGTATAGAATATCTGTGCGGAACCATACTCCCCCCCCCCCCAAGGTGGCACTTAATCTTTAAGGTGTAGGTGCTGAATAGACTGCTTATGGGGGTGTTTGAAAATCCTTTTGTCAATCTGATTCGGAACTATATTTTCCTGAAACAACGTCCATCCGTAACATGAACACACAAAACAGATTCCTGCCCCAAAGAACAGACAATCTGCGCTGCACAATATCCTTACTTCATCCTTCAATTCCTCTGCCTACTTTTTGCGGTCGAACATAACATGGGAGGCATGAGACCATTCCTTAAAATATTCATCTAGATGTCAACTAAATTCACATGCAGTGTGACTTCTGATAACAAGGTAACATGGCTTTAGATCCACGGACAGAAAAACTTTTAAAACTGGGCGTTGACTATACAATAGTTCAGAAGAGAATGGGTCAAAAACGTCTGACTGTAGTGGTGTAGGAATGTCGGCGAGGGAAAAAATTGATGCACAATTGTTGCAGAAATTAGGGTGAAACTCCATTATATAGATTAAGAAAAAAAACTATCCTGAAAGTTCTCATTTAGAATTGTCTCTACCACCAGTATTTATGGCAATGATTTCCATGGCTGCATTAAAAGAGGGATGGCAGGTGTTAGCTTCTGAAATAACAGCTGGATTTGTTCTGAAAAACCAACGGAAGCAATAATAATCAGGATGAATGTGTAGGATGAAAGCATATTTAAAAATGACTTAAACTGTTATTTCATATAGCGTTCTATGCACAAACCCACAATTTTTAGTGTGCAGAAAAATCTGTGAGTATGGATATCATCTGTCTTCCAGCTTCCAAGCCTGCTAATCAATTAACTGTTTCCCGATAGCAGGACTTGATAATTAACAAAACAAGGAGTAGTTGACTTCACCCTTCTTTGTTTGCCTCCTCCATGAGAGCTCCAGAGGGTGGTGACACAAGAATGGGCCTTTTCTGCAGAGGCTCCCCATCTGTGAGATGCTCTCCCCAGGAAGGCTTGCCTGGCGCCTTCGCTACATAATTTTAGGAGCCAGATGAAAACATTTCTCTATAACGTGGCCTTGGGCTCATGAACAATCTATGGTCTTTGAAATGTGTTTGTGGGAAGGGGGTTATTGGTTTGCTTGTGCTTTTGGTTTATTATGTATTTTGTGTTCTTGTTTTGTATTTTTGTGTTGTGAACTGCCCTGTTATCATTGGCTGAAGGGGGTGGGGTATACAAATTTAATAAATAATCCCAACAATATTTTTAAAAGATAGCAATAAGTGCAGAGTGGAAGGAAGGCGAAGCTGAAAAATTAAGCGCTACAGGTTTCTTTTTAAAAAAAACGGGCACGATTCAAGCAAAAATAAATGCTTTGTCCTATTGTTTTAAATGTGAGAGCTACATACATGCCTAATCCACAATAAACAATGGGACTTTCAAGTGCTTAGCATAGCTGCATTGTAATCCAATATTTGCAAATTTAGCAACCAACTTGTTAGGGCTTTTTATGAGGTCTCCACAAATTAATTTCTAATTGTTCTCTACAAATCAGTGAAACCATAAACACAGCAAGAGCTTGCTCTTTAAATAAGATCCAGGTATATTTTCTATTTAGATATAAGCTATGATTTTTATCTGCAAGTTGTAATTTGTAAAAATGCATTGTGTGTGTGTGTGCGCGCACCCACCCGCTATTTCATTTACCCAATATAACTATTTCCAGGGTTGCAAGTATTTGTGATAACAACAAAGTTATATCAATCAAGAATTTTTGCGAAAATAACGTAAGAGGGTGAAGGTGTGAACCAGAAACTTCTTTTCTGCATCCTAACATCAGAGAGGTTCTTCTAGCTGGGTGGGGAGGGCACAGCTGTCTATGTTGTATTGTTTTTTTAAAATACACCTGCATTGTTATTATTTTACTATTTTTTATTGTACACTTCCTTGAGAAGCTTGTGCAGATAGCTAACAAATGAATTATTAATTATTATTTTTACTATTATTAACAGCGGTGTGAACAGGACCATTTTTCTCCCATACCATGATTTCTGAATTATATGCCCAGGCAATGTCCTGGTTCATACACTGTTACTGGCATGGATTCTCATTCATGAGGGCAAATTTTAATCAGTGAGCCTGAGAATTATAAAAGAGTCAGATGGCTTTCCCTTGTAACGAGGAACTGCTGGTTTCTGTGGTGTATTTAATGGTAATCTCTCACATGTATACCAGTATCTCCAAAAGGCACCTGTATTAAAGCTTTATAATGTACCCATGTAATTAAATTTTATGAATTAATTATTAAAGAACAGGTGGTGAATCAATGGAACGTTTAAAAAAATCAAATCAAAACTCTGTTAAACTGTTTTGTTATGATGGACCCCTGAGCTGATATGCTACCTCGCTGTTTGGGTTTCTTGTTGTTTTCGAAAACGCAAATGGCAACGGGCTGTCTAAATTGGTAAATTTGTGATAGCATTTTTTAAAAAATATTTATTGCACATTTCCTTTCCAAGACTATTGAGCTGTCTTGGTAACCAGAGGGATGGGATAGAGATGAGGGAATTACGGCACTCAAGTTTCCCCCACAAAATGGCAGGTGGCAGGTCGGTGGAAGTGAAGCAAAGGTAGGGAGCTACGTTCATCATGTAAAAAGGAGCCACCTGTAAGTCAGAGGATGCTGAGGCTGTCCTGGAGGAGAGGCAGAGGAAGGTGGAGGAAGGGTGGCTCCACACATGCTGTCAGCTTAGGTGCACAAGGTGCTCCCATCCAGCTCACATAAGAAGTCATTTGCACCCAGCAGCCTGCTCCCTCCAGTGTGCCATGGGAATGGATGGATTGGGCCAAAGACTTGGCCATTTCATCCGAAAAGGAAAAAAGAAAGACGCAAAAACATTGTGAGACATCAGGTCAACAGAGCTGAGGACTAAGGCTATGTATATAAAAGAAAACTGGAAGCCAACTGAAAACACATGTAAGCAACAAGGACTGCAACAATTAAATTCAACTCCAAAGGTATTTTCATAGCCCCCAAACTGGTCTTCTCATTACTATTTGAAACTTAATGTTCTTATTCAGACAAGAAACAACTATTCATCTGATTCCTTTGACGTTATTCAAGACATGAGAGAAGTATACATTGAAAACTGGTAGAAGTAAAGGTTTATTTCTTTGTGTTGATTCTATATACTTTTGATGCCCTGTTTACAAATGTTTTAAGTGCTGCCTTACAGCCTTTGGGCAATAACCTATCTGTTGTTATATATTGTTCCTTGACTGTATTTGCTTCCAGGCACAAGCCTGAGACACAATGATGTTCGCCCATCTCTTTTCTCTTTAAGCAATCTTTCAAAAGCAATATATTACAGACTCCGGTACAATGTTGAACATAAAGGAGAAGAAATCGTATTATTCACAACAGGCTAGCAGCTATATCATATAACGAGAGAGGTAGTTTACCCAGATAACTTTCCAATATTTATGTATATCTGGGAGGCACGCACATGCTTGCTGCCTGTTTCAGACTGCCGAGTGCACGGATGGAGACTTCAGATACAGAATAAGTGTTGAAAGAAGGATTACTGGTTTGTTTCTGTTTATTTAGGAAATGTATAAGCCGCCTTCAGAAAGAAGTCTCGGGGGGGGGGGGGGTTTGTCAATCAAGAAAATAAATCTATACAACAAAAAGTTCAATAGTAAAACAGGATAAACACATGAACAGCAGCAACCAGCAATAAAAGTGGGCAGAACCAGAAAATAGGAGTTAAAACAGCATGATGAAATACTCTGGCAAATTAAAAAAACCCCACAAACTTTCTCAAACGCCAAAAAATAAAATGAAAAATCAGACTGGGAGCATGCAAGCAAGCTTTCCAATGTGGAGATGCCATAACCAAAACAAACCCTGCCTCTGGTCATCTTTGCCATGCACCCTGATCAGAAATGCTCATTAAGCCATTCAAAACCTTTGCTGTGGGAGGTGGAGAATCAGAAATATGGAAAATTAGACAACAACATTTGAACAAGGGAAGTAGCCCATGGAGGTCTGCAACCTTTCCTAATCCAGCCCATAGAAGAGGGAAGTAGATTTGAGCACTAAGTAAGTAGCTGTGGCTCTAAGGAGAAGAATAGGTAAAGGTAAAGGGACCCCTGACCATTAGGTCCAGTCGTGACCGACTCTGGGGTTGCGGCGCTCATCTCGCTTTATTGGCCGAGGGAGCCGGCGTACAGCTTCCGGGTCATGTGGCCAGCAGGACTAAGCTGCTTCTGGCGAACCAGAGCAGCGCACGGAAACACCGTTTACCTTCCCGCTGCAGCGGTCCCTATTTATCTACTTGCACTTTGACGTGCTTTCGAACTGCTAGGTTGGCAGGAGCAGGGACCGAGCAACGGGAGCTCACCCCATCGCGGGGATTCGAACCACCAACCTTCTGATTAGCAAGTCCTAGGCTCTGTGGTTTAACCCACAGCGCCACCCGCATCCCTGATCGGGAAAACTCAGGACACAGACATAGATGCACACAAACTGCACACCAACCAAGACAGAGGAAGATAAACACATGAAAAACCACACTCTCAAACCTGAGGCAATATATTGAATCAAAAGAAAAGAAAATAACCCCCAAAGACAATCCTCTTAAGACAGTAAGTTGGACCCAGTCACATGGCAGGCGCACTGTGGAAGCCTCTGAGGCCATCAGAGCGGGTATGCAACACGCGGGACTCATGTGTTGGTAAAGCCAGGCCACAGCTTCTATTGACTCCCGAGGCAAGTGCGGTTGACGTGGCACTGGGTGGGGATCTGTTAGCCCCGAAGACTTCCGATCTTAAGCCCGACGCACCATCCCAGCTTGCTTGGTTGGGGAACACTATGGGAGCTGATCAGCAGAGCTGGGTCCCGCTGACAACCTGGGACGAGAGGCAACCGGCCCTGCCAAGCTCAGGCTGAGGACAGGCATGCCTCCACCCCGCCCATTATGTTTTGATCCTACTCAATGCCATTTCTGCACAAGTTGTGGCAAATAGCTGTGTGTAACGCCTAGCAAGCACAGGCTGCCTACTGGGAGAAAGGTGAAAGCCTCTCAACCAAAGGGGGCTGGTGGGAAGAGTTAAGAGTCAGTGCTCCAACGGAGCCAATGGAATGGTCTTGCACAGCACCACTGGCCCACTGCTTTGCCACTCCACTGTCATGATGCCGTTGCAGGGAGACTATGGCACCGTCTTCCCCACTGACCACAACTCTTTCAATAATCTGACAGGTGGTAGGCACAACATGGCAAGAATTGGGGACAAAGTGATGCAAGAGGATTGTTTCTATCCATCAAACACTGCAATTTGGGTGATGAAAAATGAGGTTGCAAGTAGGTTTTTTCTTTGCTTTTCCATGTTTATGATACATGTATGTGGATAAATGATTTTTTTAAAAAATGCAGTGCAGTCTGTAATATTTCTTTTGAAACACTTGTCAATACAAACATTGGCAAGAGGTGTACTGCTGGGGGCCTGCTCTCTAAAGCGGTCATAATCAAGTAATGCATACATAGGGAAACAGCAGGCCGGCCACACGGAATTAAGATAAAACGGACCAAGGTTTATGAGCCAGCCATTGATGGATTCAGCATATCGGAAACAACAAAGTAACAACTTCTACCTATTTTATAGGTTCACCCCCAAACCAGCATTTTCTGCTCTGGCTACATCAAAGTCTCTTATCATAAGATGTCAAGATTACTCCACATTTGGGAAACTTACTGTGGATCAACAGCAAAGCCACAATCTGGTAACCTGGCCCCAATCCTGCAACTGAATCACTGCTGACCGTGGAAGGTGAAAGTGCCACTGGCAGAGATCCCTTTCCCACAGCCTTCCTCACCGTCAGGGCTGCCACCATGTACAAGACGATCTCTGGATTGTGACCCACAGTGTGGGTGGGGAGAGGCTGGGTTGTATCGAACTAAGTCAAGCTCAGACTATATCCACTGAAAGGAATGGTTTTGAGTTAGTCAGAAGGCATTATTTTCAATGGGTTAATTCAGAGTATGACTTAGCTGGGTACAATTCTATGATGTGAACGGTATTTACATGACCTTCAGATAGCAATCCTAAAGTACCCTCAGACAGAAGTAGTGTACAGTGGTACCTCGCAAGACGAATGCCTCGCAAGACGAAAAACTTGCAAGACGAAAGAGTTTTTTGTTTTTTGAGTTGCTTCACAAGACAAATTTCCCTATGGGCTTGCTTTGCAAGACGAAAACGTCTTGCGCCTTTTTCTTAAAACCGTCAATGCATTCCTTATGGGAAACCGGGCTTCGCAAGACGAAAAATTCACAAGACGAAAAAACTTGCAGAATGAATTAATTTCATCTTGCGAGGCACCACTGTACCTATTTAGATTAAGGGCAAGAAAACTGGCTATCACCCCCCCCCCCCGAGTCTCTTCCATCCTATTGTAAAAAACATTGGTGAAACCAAATTATCTACAATTCCATAACTGTATCTGCAGGATTAGACACTAGTAGACTTTTGAAATATTGTGACAGGGCCAACAAAATATTAGAATAATAAACTCACCAATTTTACCCCTACCCTTCTTTGTATTTTTTGGTTTATACCTAGAACAAAGTCTCCACAACCACCAATGGGAAACAATGAAATTTAGATTTCCCCCATAAAATCTCACATATAAAGTTCAAGTGCAATTCAAAATCCAAGTATTAGTTTATACTACACACTCCTTTATATCGCAACTCTTCTTTGCAGGTAGTTTCTTTGACCAGGTTCCTTCCTTGCTTAGAAGAAATCATTTTTCTCTTCTAGAAAAGGTGTAGAGATACGTTCTCTAAAACAAATGCTTTTCAAGAATAAACTAGTGCAGGAATAAATCTGGATCTTCAACTGGGTGTATTCTGGAATCCAAAATGATTTCTTCTTTGAAGTAAAAAAAAAAAAATCCCATTCAAAATATTGGAGATTATAAAACATTATAGTTATTCTTCAATATACAATTTAAGATAAAGACTGCCAATGAGTCTTCAAAATAGCAAAAATGTTCCTACTGTTGAAGACAATACAATATTTGACAGGAACGCAACAGAACAATTTTTTCTTTTGAAAAGCACTAGGAATCTATTTGTATGGTCGTAGAAATCTGGAAACCTTTGATCTCAGTAGCTTTATAAATGATCTTGGAAACATCTCCTTTGATTCTTGCGCTGTGTACTTGAAATAGTTTTGAGGATGTGCCAATACATCAAAAAGCGCTTTGATCAGTTTCTTGTCCTGCGGGAGACAAGAGACAGAGATAGCAAGCAGGGACAGAGAAAAAGAAAGAGAAAGCAAAGGTATATTTTGCATGGCGCCCTCTGCTGAGCACATTGCCATTTTGTACTTCCCCTTTAGAAATTGCTTCTGGCTTCAAGATTCTGCTTGTTAGGAGTACTGCAATCACTTATGCACAGCGTTAGAGCTAAACAATGAAAGAAAAATAGCAGCTTGGACATTGCAATTTAAAGAAAAGGTTACTAACTTTTAAAATTTCTTGATGATTTTCTGATGCATATAGACGTCCATCTCTAACAATGTCTTCAATTAACTGTTGATAATCCTCTGAAAAGCAAGCAGCAAGAAGAACAAGTTAGCAAGTTAACCTGACAGAAAGTCTCTAGGGTCCAGGGACTAATGAGCAGCACTCAGCTCAAGTTCACAGAATGTTTTATATACAGTCAGACTATCTTATTATCCTGAACTAAATTGTGTCTCCTGATCAAGCCTCCTTATTTGGTTCAACTCAACCTAAACACGTTGGACACGAGGCAAAGCATATTAGCTGGTGGGTAAGGGAAATAACAGGCCAACCTTTTTATATACTCACATAACTATCCAGTTCAATGAGAACGTAAGGAGGTTGGGGGAAGAGAGAAAACGTGTATGCAAGGTTGTGGGTCAACTCAGAAAATCAAAGTTCTAGGTCAAAATCTCCTCTTTTGTGCAAGCTTCTCTGTTTTCCTTTTTTGGGATTAAATGTGGTTAGTGTTATGTTTAAATTAAGTTTATATTGAAGCATATTTTGCAAACCAGTTCTGTCACAGTCACAAGGAAGAGGTTGAATGCTTTCAATTTCCTCATCATGTCCAAATCAGGGAAACCAGGTAAAGTTGGGCTTATTCAACCAAGCCAGGATTGAACCATTGTTTATGATCGGGCTTGTTAACAAACCATAGTTTAATCAGAATTCTCCTACTTCAAACATAATGGGAATCTCTGATTAGCTTTCGGTCTCATCTTTGTAGCTGTGCCAAAGGAAAAAGAGGAGTACATGAACCTGAAACTCAACCCCATAATAAGAAACAGTGGTTTGGTGTTATATGAAAAAAAGGACCACTGAGATTTATCCAGATCATTTATTTATTATTTGTTAATTTTATATTCTGCCTTTCCACCAAATGCTGTTCAAGGTGGCTAACTACAATTTAAGTGGCTGGGATAGTTCAGTCAGCATGAGACTCTTAATTTCAGGGTTGTGGGTTCGAGCCCCATGTTGAGAAAATGATTCCTGCTCTGCAGGGGGTTGGACTAGATGACCCTTGTGATCCCTTCCAACACTACAATTCTATGATTCTAAAGTACAATACAACACAAAGTTTAAAAAACCAAGACAGGTAAAACATCAATAAAAAACAACAATCATTACATATTTACAAACCAGCTTATGGGCCAAAGGCATGTCTAACGGAAAATGTATTTGTGTGCTATAAAAAATAATCAGAGATGAGTCTAGTTGGGTCTTCTTTGGCAAGGAGTTCTTAACCCTGGGAGAAACCACCAGAAAGGTATTCTCAAGTTTCCACCCAACGTTTTGTATATATATAAAGGGGGGGGGGCATGTTTCTATGTAAATTGAGCCAATGTGTTGAATTTCATTTGCTTGCTATTAGAATTTATGACTTCACTATTAAAAGGTATGAAATCATTCCAATGCAGACCTAAGACCATTGAATCCAATCAATTCATACAATAACAACTTAACCAAAGCAAAAGTAGCTGAAAGGTTTTCAGTTGTTAGAAGAAGATATACCTATACCTTTATTAAATAATTATGTATATAGCAGCATGGAAGATAATTAACTATAATAAAAACAAATGAATAAAGAAAAATAAATACAATTGCTGAAAAATACTGGAACAAATCAGAAAGGAAAAAAAATGTTTGGCCAGCAAGATGTTTTGACAGCAGAGGAAAGCCCCCAAAAATATGCGATTAATTTTTATCCTCTGTACTACTTTCCTGCATGTATTGCAGAGATGAGAAAGGGCAGAAGCCTCACCATCATATGTTACATAGGGGACTTGGAATCCTTTGCCACTGTTTCCTTCATTTGATTTGAACTGAATCCACAACTTTCGTGACCTGGAGGTGAATGCTATCGGTCTTTCATAGGTCTGGCAAGTTTCATATGTAGTAATAGATGTGGGTGAAGCTGCAAAAGAAAAACAAACATATAGCAGATTTTTGGGGAAAGGGTTAAACACCAGGCATTCCAAACAGTACAATTTTCAGTAGAGGAACACGTGAATCTGCCTTGTACCGTTTGAGACCTTTTGGGTCTTTCCACCAGTACCATTAGCTCCAACTGGTAGCAGCTCTGAGGTCTCTCCCAGCTCTCCTCCTTGAGATCATTTTGGCTGGATGTGTTGGAGACTGAACCTTGGACTTTCTGCATATAGACACGTTCACTGTCACTGAGATGAGACCCTTCCCCAATTAGAGATTAGCTCTCTAACCCACAGCCCTGAAGCTGATAAAGGTTGTAGAACTGATGGCAGGCCAAAGGCACTGGTACACATAAGACCAGATGACACCAATAATGAATATGCTCAACCCATACAGAACAGTCTCCTGTTGCAGTAGATGGTCATCCCCCCCCCGCCCCCAATGCGCATGCCAATTGCTCAACTGACAGACAATTTTACATGCCCCTCTTGGGGGATCCATCTGGAGCTGGGGTTGGGCAATGGCAATGCTATGCTATGCTTAGTGCATGGCTGAAATGCTATGAATTAGCAGGGGAATTTGTAACCGATAGTTCAATCTGAAAAGTTCTCATGGAGGTAATGTGGCAAGAAACTGTTCCATGGAACACTCCGTTGGAATAGAAATCAGGAACAGCTGCCATTTTAAAATATAACTGTGTAAGAGTATGTCGTTTAAATAACATTCTCGACTGCACACTCCAATTTCCTGTCTGCAGAATTTACTGAGTTTAAATAGCAAATATCAGGGCCAGCTCTCCATGTAGTCAGTGAAACCAAGTTGCAAGCAGCCACCATGTAGCACTGAAATAGGTTCAATTCACTTCTGGCTTAGTTATGAATGTACATTCTCACTAGAGTCGTACCTTGGAAGTCGAACGGAATCCGTTCTGGAAGTCCGTTTGGCTTCCAAAACATTCGGAAACCAAAGCGCGGCTTCTGATTGGCTGCAGGAAGCGCCTGCAGCCAATTGGAAGCTGCGGAAGCTCCCGCTGGACGTTTGGCTTCCAAAAATAGTTCACAAACTGGAACACTCGCTTCCAAGTTTGAGGGTGTTCAGGAGCCGTCGGGACGGAGATACAGGACGATGAAGACAAGAACGAGCCGTCTTAAGAATAGCTTCTTCTCCAGAGTGATCTCGGCCCTGAATGGGAAGCCCAGACTTTGAAAGTCAACTAATCTCCCTTGCTGTATCATACTGTATTGTTTAAATTAGTGTTTTTATGGAGCAGTCAAGTAATTTTGTTGTCCCCGAAGGGGGCAATGACAATAAAGATATATTATTACTATTAAGAACTAAGCTATTCAAAAACCAAGGCATGACTGTACGTGTTTTCATGCCTTTTCTAGGACAGCAGAACAACTTACCACTTTTCCTCATTACTAAAACATCACCACACTCGTCTTCAATAGGAAGAAATATCTCAGGGACCACGATGAGAATCCGCCTCTTTGGGGGTGGGCTTATATTCCAAATACATTCAACATTTGCTGGGTAATCTCCAGGGTAGTTGGGAGACTCAATGTAGCCAGTGTAGTCTCCAAGTTCTCCACCACACTGTCGATCTACAGGGGAAGGAATGGTAAGAAACTGAGCTATGGACTCTGTGAGCTGCCTAATTAATTTTTCAATGCCCTATTTCTAAAATGGGAATTTTTATGACCTACCTCATAAGCTTGCTCTGAGAACGAAAAGGACGAAAATCGTAACTCATTTTGCATAACAAGAAGTGCCTCATAAATGATTATGAACAACAACTACAGCAACTTATCTGAGTGACTTCGTGATCTGGATCTCAAAAGTACAAATCTGCCTATGCTATCTTCTGAAAGCCTTTATCTTTCTGTGTCTAGATATACAGTGGTGCCTCGCAAGACAAAATTAATTTGTTCCGCGAGTTTTTTCGTTATGCGAGTTTTTCGTCTTGCGTAGCACCACTGCAGTTAAACACTGACAACGGCGGGGAGTGGTGGGGAGAAGCAGGACAGCTGCCGCAGCCGGTACCTCAGACTCACCCGCACGTTGTGGCCACCGTGCGACGCAGCTGCTGGAGGGCGGCGGGGCTCAGGAGCGCGACTCCAGGGAGAGAGAGGCGCTGGCGGTAATGGCTCTCTGAGGGGAGCGCGCGAGGGGGGTGGGCAGCGGCGTGAGGCACTAACTGTCAGCCGGAAGGTGAGAGGGAGCCGGAAGAGCCGTCAGCAGGAAGGTGGGAGGGAGCCGGAGGAGCGGGGAAGCGAGCGTGCGTGCGTGCAGTGACCGTCGCCATGACACGAGAGGCAGGGCCGTTTCGTCTAGGGAAGCAAGCCCTTAGGAAAATCCGTCTTGCGAAGCACCTCAGAAAACGAAAAACCCTTTCGTCTAGCGAGTTTTTCGTCTTCCGAGGCATTCGTCTTGCGGGGTACCACTGTAGATATATAGACAGGTAATCCACACGTATGCACAAAGAGGACTGCAATGTTTCAGTTTTAAACACTCCAGACTTCAGAGTAGGGGTCCACAAGTGGCATCCATCAGGCTAAATTGGGTCCTTCAGACTGCCATCAAGGGGCAGCAAGAGGGATGTGCCTTGAGATGTGCCAGCCGCCTACTCTGAAGGGGTTGGAGGCCATTCCTCAGTGCCTTCCAATAAAGCAAATTTCTGACCAGATATGTAGGTTGGTTAAAACTAGTGATCTGTTTAAATTCTGTGCTTTGCCCCTGTCATGTAGGGGCAGTTCCAAAAAAGCAGACTTTCAGGTTTCCTAAATTATGTGTGATTAGTGTGTCACCACACTGTAAAAAAAATAAAATCAAAATCTTCCAGACAATGACTATAACTATATGACAGGCTTAAGCACTGGCAGTTTATAGACTTCAGCTGTTCACAAGGAAATATGACTTACTTTTGCAGTGTGTAACATTCGTAGAGCCATCAAAATCAGTGCTGGTATTTCCAGGGCACGTGATGCAGTAGTTCTGACCAAATTCAGGCTGATAAGTTCCAACAGGACATCTGATACATCTGTGGGTTGTAGAGTTGTAGTAGTGGCCAGGAGAACAATGAACTGTGTAGTATAAAGGCACGTTATTTTTTTTAATATATTACCGGTGAAGACACAAAGAATGGATGACACACTAGACATGTTAGGGTACGACTACATGCTGCATGGGACGCGGGTGGCGCTGTGGGTAAAACCTCAGCGCCTAGGACTTGCCGATCGTATGGTCGGCGGTTCGAATCCCCACGGCGGGTTGAGCTCCCGTCTTTCGGTCCCAGCTACTGCCCACCTAGCAGTTCGAAAGCACCCCTAAGTGCAAGTAGATAAATAGGTACCGCTTTATAGCGGGAAGGTAAACGGCGTTCCGTGTGCTGCGCTGGTGCTGGCTCACCAGAGCAGCTTTGTCACGCTGGCCACGTGACCCGGAAGTGTCTCTGGACAGCGCTGGCCCCCGGCCTCTTAAGTGAGACGGGCGCACAACCCTAGAGTCGGACACGGGCAGGGGTACCTTTACCTTTTACATGCTGCATATAAGGAGCAGAGGGGTCTTGTCAAAAACAGCAGGACCATCTGAGTCCCCCCTGCCTGCCATGCAGCGCCTTAAGTCACAGCATCATTTGCAAGAAGAGTTTCCTGGCTAGCTGCTGGCAGTGAGCGCAGGGAGGAACAAACCAAAATGACACCTGGACACAAGGCAAGTGGAACTGCAGGTGCCGTTTTGACAAACTCCTTGCATTTCATGTGAATCCATCTGAACTAAAAGTTTTAGTCTTCTTACTTCTGTTGACCCATTTCTTTTTGGATGCTGCTTTTATAGAGTTGCCGTGGAGGAGTTAAGATAAGGGCAACCAGATAAGAGTATTGCTTAGGGAAGGAAACTAGCTCAGGCGGGGAGATGCTGCCTCAAAGATATAACAAGTGAACAATGCCTGTTTACTATCTAACACACTGAGTTTTAATATCCAGTCTGCTAATTTATTGTTGTAAATACGTTTCCTTCAACTTGAAAATAAAATCTTGTCTTATGCCTACAGGTTAACCCAGCTGTTACAGAGAAAACAGAGATTTTACCAGGAATGATTGGTGGCTGCAGAAGGTAGGCGATAAAGGCAGCAGTTTCATTCACCACAAAAGGTTACACAGAGGATTTTTTAAAATAATAAATATTATAGATAGATAGATGATAGATAGATAGATGATAGATAGATATAGTGACAGGAGTAATATTTTATATGTACTTTAATATGTTAGATTTTGAGAGGGATTAGTTGGAGGGAAATAAATTAAAAATGGTAGTGTGAAAGAAAAATGCTAGGTGGCATTAGGGCAAAACCCTCAAATAACATCTGTTTGTGTGTACAATGGGAAAGAGGGTCTAAAAAGAATTTTGACCAAATCCTGGGCATGAATTGAAGATAAAGGCCGGGGCAATGGCTATATGAGAAGGATGAGAAGCTCAAGAGGGACAGACTGAGCTCCCAGAAACCCAGCCGCCTATGTCAACTTTAAAACATACCTTTTGTTTCACAGTCCTGAAACGACATTGCGCCTTCGTATTTTGTCACCAGTCCCCCGCCACACGGAAAACAGAGGGTCCTTCCTGGTTCAGACTGATATGTGCCCAGGGGACATAGTCTACAAGGTTTAAAGCCATCAGAAGAAAAATATCCAGGAGAACACTGCCCTAGAAATTGAGAAGTTCTACTGTGTTATTACCTCTCTACGGAAATGCAAGAATATTTTTTTATCAGAAACATTTAGAAACGAAAGTTTTGCCTGCTCTTTCTTTGGTGTAAACTGGAAGTGGTCCTTTAGGATTAAGGGACTAGTCGAAGCTCTCAGATGAGAGATCAGCAACGCCAGTCACTCTCTGCTTACTTAAATCTATTAAGTGAGCAGTGCAGAGTCTGTGAATGTGTGGACTCTGCAGCTATTGAAACAGGGATGATCTAAACAAGGTTAAGCCCTTTTCAGCCTGACTCTGTGCACATATCCTTTAAAGAAAGGCTGAGGAACGTTTGGCCCTCCAGATGTTGTTGGACTCTAGTTCCATCAACCTTGGCCAGCATGGCCAGTGGTCAAAGATGACGGAAGCTGTGCTCCAACAGCACCTGCAAAGTCAAAGATTCCCCAGACATGCTCAAAAGTGAGTCCCATTGATTCCAATGGGACTCATTCCTAGGTAAATGTGCATATCATTGCAGCTGCAGGGTGCCATTGATTTCATTGCGACAGTTTTGCACATGCTTAATTGTTTCTCATCATGGGAGCCAACTCCTAGGGGCCAAGGTCCTTTTGCCCCCCTATAAAATATTTGAGGGGGCCAGGACTCCCCAAAGTTGATGGGCATTGCCATTCAAATGGAGTGTGTGTCTTGTGATTGATTATGCGGGGCGGGGCTTATCCCCCCCCCCCCAATATTTTATTCAAGTTGGCACTCCTGTTTCTCACTTACATGAATAGAATTTAAACATGCCCAATATGGGTTTGTTTTAATTATATTTATATGTCACTTCATATTCAGAAGTGTCCTAAAGCAATTTATAATTTAAAAAATACAAAATACATAAACAAAATCAATAAAACACTACAAATATGAAATAGTAAAAGTGTTCATCCAAAGAAATAGTAATCTAAAACCAGTAGCTACCAAAAGCTCAATCAGCAATGGTGCCCAGATTCCAGGAGAATAAAAACTTATTCACCTAGAGCCGGAAAGATGACAAAACTGGCACCAGGCAGGCTTCCCTGAGGAGAGCACTGCACAATCAGGAGGCCAGCACGGAAAAGGCCTTTTCTCGCATTGCCACCCTCCAAACATCTATTGGAGATGCAGATGAACTGATCTCATGAATGGGAATTTAGGATACAAAGTCCAAGGTGCAGAATGAATAGGACAAAAAAGTCCAACATCAGTGGGTCCTCTCAACATTTTATATATGTATAACAATAGATGCTGCCACTAAAATAGGTCTGTAGTAACTCCCTCAATAAAAAAAATGCCTCATAAACAGAGAGACAGGAAGACCCACCTTCTTGGCCCAGTTCATATCAGGTCAGACTAAAAGTGGGCTTACAATTAATCTTTTCCAGATTAATGACAAAATAGCCTGATTCCCAAGCTTTTTTGTGCACACAACATTGTAATTGCTCCCCATGCTTAGAGGGAAGTGGCAGTTTCACACGCCTTTTAATGTCGTCATGTTCTTGATTATGAGAGAAGTTTCTGGGAAGTCCCAGACTTGTCCCACACCGATTCTGAACATCAGATTATTTTCTCCATGGAAAGAGTTTGTCTGTCTGTATGGAGTAGCCTAAAGTGATGCAGCTCAAACACAGCTTTGCCACACCAGTGAAATGAGAACTAGGTTGGCAAGGCTACCCGAGAACACATCCCAGAATCTTCTGACCTGCTACTGTCTACCTGAAGTGAAATGGAACGCTGACAGTGGGGGGCACCACAGATTTCCTTCTCTCCCTGTTCTCAGCCTTGATACCCAACTCCTGCATGCAACACGTAGAATCAAAGTCAACTTGCCTCCACATTCTGACACATTCCGTGCACCTGCTACTCCCTGTCCATCATTGCTTGGGCAAGGTTCACAGGAAAGTTGACCTTCTGTGTCTTGGTATGTTCCTGGTGAGCAAGGAATGCACTGATTATGTTCTCCACTATAATAGGTGCCTGTGCTGCAGGTAACTGGGAAAATAAAAATGGAATCTATATTAAGTACCTTTATTCTAGTATTATGATTTGTCCTCACAGCACTACTAGGGAGGCCAACAAGACACTGCAATCTCTAGGCCAAACTCTTAGATGTTGTACAGTCACAAAGCATCACTACTAACACCAGAAGTAAGCTCTGAACATTCTTTCTTAAATTGCAATATGGCAGGTGAAGCATTTCAATAATGAGCTTGCAATGTGCTCCTTCCTGGTAAAATGCAAAGCCTCCCCAACCCTCTATACTGTTCTGCCTGCTAGTCCAGAGTTTGGACTCCTAGACCAGGCTTTCTTTTCTCCGAGCTTCCAGCCTCCATACCTTCGAAGGTTGTAACAGATTAAGTTTCTGGGCTTAGGCTTGTAGCATTTTACTGGGCTGCATCAATAGGAGTATAGCATCTAGATCAAGGGAAGTAATAGTGCCACTGTATTCTGCTCTGGTCAGACCTCACCTGGAGTACTGTGTCCAGTTCTGGGCACCACAGTTCAAGAAGGGTGTTGATAAGTTGGAACGGGTGCAGAGGAGGGCGACCAAAATGGTCAAAGGCCTGGAAACGATGCCTTATGAGGAACGGCTAAGGGAGCTGGGCATGTTTAGCCTGGAGAAGAGGAGGTTAAGGGGTGATATGAGACCCATGTTCAAATATATAAAAGGATGTCACATAGAGGAGGGAGAAAGGTTTTCTGCTGCTCCAGAGAAGCGGACACGGAGCAATGGATCCAAACTACAAGAAAGAAGATTCCACCTAAACATTAGGAAGAACTTCCTGACAGTAAGAGCTGTTCGACAGTGGAATTTGCTGCCAAGGAGTGTGGTGGAGTCTCCTTCTTTGGAGGTCTTTAAGCAGAGGCTTGACAACCATATGTCAGGAGTGCTCTGATGGTGTTTCCTGCTTGGCAGGGGGTTGGACTCGATGGCCCTTGTGGTCTCTTCCAACTCTATGATTCTATGATTCTATGTTCTACTGAGGCCTGGTGCTCAGGAACACATCACCAGAGGGGAGTTTCCCAGGCTGCTGAAAGCCTGGCAAGGCAACAGTAGCAGACAGAAGGGAGAAGGAGGACTTCATGCATGACTTCAACAGCAATGGCAGCTGGGAGGCCAGAGAACCAGCAACATCTGATGCCCATCTGCCTGGTAAGACCTACAGGAGTCAAGAAATGTCCCATTCAAGGAAGAGCATAGGAGAGAATGAAAACTTAGAAGTAAATTCTACCATGTAAACTGCCTTAAGAACTCTTTTGTTGGAACTAAGGTGCAAGACACTGGGTTGTATCCAATGTGGAACTTCCGTTTCCTCTCCAGCCACAACACACATACCCCAACATTTGTTCCAGACGCCCCAAACCTCCAGAGTTAGGGTACACAGGGGTGAGTGGGTGGAGCAGGCAGGAGAATAAGCTCTGTTGTTCACACTAAGTCCACTGTATAAGCAGAGCTGAAGGGCACTGACAAACTGGAACGTGTCCAGAGGAGGGCAACCAAAATGGTCAAAGGCCTGGAAACGATGCCTTATGAGGAACGGCTAAGGGAGCTGGGCATGTTTAGCCTGGGGAAGAGGAGGTTAAGGGGTGATATGATAGCCATGTTCAAATATATAAAAGGATGTCACATAGAGGAGGGAGAAAGGTTGTTTTCTGCTGCTCCAGAGAAGCGGACACGGAGCAATGGATCCAAACTACAAGAAAGAAGATTCCACCTAAACATTAGGAAGAACTTCCTGGCAGTAAGAGCTGTTTGACAGTGGAATTTGCTGCCAAGGAGTGTGGTGGAGTCTCCTTCTTTGGAGGTCTTTAAGCAGAGGCTTGACAACCATATGTCAGGAGTGCTCTGGTGGTGTTTCCTGCTTGGCAGCGGGTTGGACTCGATGGCCCTTGTGGTCTCTTCCAACTCTATGATTCTATGATCTATGACTTGGGTCTTACCGCATTTCCCATCCTGTTGCACTTGTCCTGTACTGCAGGCGTCATGTCCTTCAGCAACGACTTTCGCTGCTCTCTGAGCCACTTCATACTCTGTCCCCGAAAACTGAATGTAAAATTGCTGTTTGTTAATAGATTTCCTCAAGGTTTTGATTGCCGACTGTAGCTTTTGCTCCATCCTTTTCCTCAAACAGTCAACATTGCAGGTGTCTAAGTGGAGAAACGGGAAGGAAACCAAATCCAGATTTAGAACAGACACCCTAGTATGACTTGGGAGAAATAAACAGGCACAATAATTAAAGTATGTTAGATGTCTCTGCAGCAGCAATGGTTGGATTATCCTGATAAGGAAATACAGAAACACCATAAGGGGAGCCACTCCCAGAAATGTCTGACAAGGCTGAGTTTTGTCCATCTTGTTATATTATGTGACAAGTTCTGTGGGAGGCGGGAGTGGTCTGATGGTGTTTCCTGCTTGGCAGGGGGTTGGACTCGATGGCCCTTGTGGTCTCTTCCAACTCTATGATTCTATGATTCTATGAGGCTCCATGTGTGAATCAGGCTCAACTGTCAGATGATGAGACAAAATGATTTCTTATACCTTTTCCTGCAATGACGTCACAGGCCCTGCTAACTATGCCGACCTGAAATAAGAGGGGTGTGTGTGTGTGTGTGTGTGAGAAGAGATGGGGCCTTTTCAGCTCTGACGCCTGGTTTGTGGAACTTCATTCTTAGAGAGGCTAGCCTAGCATTGTCTTTTAGCCTCCCTTTGGTGCTGTTTAATTTAAAAAATGCCTAGGATTTAAAGCTGGTGCTTTGCCCATTTATACTTATTTATTATTGGACTATTAATAATTTGTAGCTGCGTTATTGCATTCATTTTTCTAATATCTTATGCTGAATGCTGCTCTGAGAGGTAAGATTTAAGAGTGGGTAATAGTTTAAATAAAGAAAGAATCTGTCACTGCAGCATCAGTAAGTTACAACCGCAGCAGCAATCATAAAGGAACACAAGAGTGGCATTTCTATTTAGAGCAGGGGCCTGCAAACTTTTTCAGCAGGGGGCCAGTCCATTGTCCCTCAGACCTTGTGGGGGGGGCTGGACTATATTTTTTTTTGGGGGGGGGGGGAATTATGCAATAGCCCCATAAGCCCCGGTGGCCTGCTCTTGTGAGTGGCAGGGGCTGGTGGCAGGACGATGAGCAGCGTGTGAAAGGGCTCTGGAGAGGGGCTGCTTAAAATGGCGGCCACTCGAGTGCTGCTGCTGCTTCTGGCACCAACAAAGCCCAGCCCCCTTCCTCCTCTAGGCAGGGCGGGGAGAAGCCAGGAGGAGGGAGGGAGGCGGTGGTGCCGCAGTGAGGGAGAGGGAGGGAGAGGGAAAGAACGTGTGCACTGGTGATCCACTCAGCGATTTCCGGACCGTCCGCAGGCCGGATCCAGAAGGCAATTGGGCCTGATCCAGCCCGTGGACCTTAGTTTGCGTACCCATGATTTAGAGTATGTAAATCTTGCCACAGAAAAGCACCATCTAGTGTGACCAAGGAGGAACAATTATAGATTTAGGAGGAGGCTTTATTCCCGGGGGGGGGGGGGGGTGTTACCAGGAGGCAAGGACCAGGTTTAGTCCTGCTCTCTCACCCATGTCCAACAGCAGACCCCTTTATTCCATAGAAGTCAAAGGTTGCCATCCATGATTAAGGGAAAACGAAAAGGGGAATAACGTTGCAGCTTGGGGCAAATCTCCATCCTAGAACCAGGATAGTTCATCCTTTACTATTGCAAAATGTTTGTAAAAAAAAAAGCATGCCACACAGTATATTATAAATAATAGTCGTAATCATCATAATAACATTGCATGTTTAGAGTGAATCTGCCACAGAAGTAATTCTTTTTTGTTGTTGCTAATGCATGAAGCAGGCAGGCAATTTTTTAAAAGTGCAACACATGCTAAACGGAGATGGTCTTTCGCAAACCTGAGACTTCTTCTGACTTCATCTCCATTTCAAACTCAGCTGTGATGTGGGAGACTTCCTTGGACGGCGATTTCCGGCCTCGGCGTTTCTTCTTAGAGGAGTCGCACTTGAGGTTCACAAAGGTTACCTGGCAGTTGTCTGTACAAGGGAACTGACCTCCTTTGCAAAACAGAAGCAACATGGAAAAGAAATCAAGGGGCAAAGCGGCACGGCTGCAGTTGCATCAGTAACACCTGCGCAGCAGAATCTTCATTATCAAAACCTCAGGTATCTGAAACGTCCACTTATTCAGTGAATGCCCCAAAAGAAGCTTTACGCCTACTACTAAAATAGAACTCAGCCTGGCAATATGGCTTGCTTTGCAGAGCCACTGTTCCTGAGCAGTGGCGTAGCGTGGGTTGTCAGCACCCGGGGCAAGGCAAGTAATTTGCCTCCCCCCCCCCGCTGCACTGTCCCTCCCCCAGATAGTCCCTCGCTCTCTCTCCGCACCGCACCGCACGCCTGGCACCCTCCCCTCCACAGTGGGCGGCGACCCGGCGGCTTGGATCGGATTCACACAGCCAGCACTGCAGTGAGAGAGAGTGAGTGAGCCAGGTAGGGGCAAAGAGCTGCGAGTGCGAGCGCGCCCCCCCCCCAGATGTTGCGCCCGGTGTGGCCGGCCCCCCCTGCACCCCCCACGCTACGCCACTGTTCCTGAGCTCCTCTGCTTCCAGCGGCCCAATGTCGAAAGAGGCGCTGGATTTAGGAGCAGCATTGCTTTCACTTGGGATATCCCGCCAGGTGAAGCTGCCATTACAATACTGGTCCTGGACGATGTATCAATACATTGCGCCAGCGGTATAACTAGCTGCTTGGGTGCCTGGTGTGGTGCGCGCGTCCTGCAGCCGGGGGCAGGGTGAGCCGCCCATGGGGGTGAGGCGAACCACCCCTGGGGGTGTGGTGTGCTGCGTGGAGTCTCTCCGCCGCCTGCCCCTCAGCTGTAGGGTGGCTGAGGGAGAGGCACTGGGCAGCCATAAGCCCCAGGCTGCCGTTTCATGCAGCACCCAACCTGCAGGCGCCGAAGCCACCACGTCACCCCCAGGAGAGACATGTGGCTTGGGCACGCTGCAGGCCCTGCGTTAAGTGCCGGCCCCTGCAGTGTGGCGCCCAGCGCCAGCCACGGTTCGTTACGTTTGTTGACTCAACTAAAAAATTTCGGGAGCCCAATTTTTAAAAACTCATATTTTTGTCATTTTGTCACCTGCCCTCAGTGATGACACCTGGGGCGTCCCACACTCCCCGCACCCCCTTTCTCCACCACTGCATTGCTCAGGGCTAATTACAGCCCCCTCCCCCAGCAATGACATATATTTAGTACCAACAAAACAAGCACTTGACATAGAAAATCATGGTAAATCACCAATCACATCCGAAAGGTGAAAAGCTGAGCTGCAAATGTAGCTCAAAAGCTACTGCCCATCCTCTTATTTATTTGCCGAATAGAGAAAAACCAGCACGGAATTTTCTGCTCATGGACCCCACATACCTATAACAGCCTGCTGATTTCCAACATCTTTAATTTTTTCTTTGCTGCGAGGTCTTAAGTGACATTTTGCATCCTTGATTTTAAAACGAGCTTTCTGCTTGATGGGTGGTACTAATATGTCTAGAGAAATAAAATTAAAAGTTTTCAGTCGTGCTGTATTTTTAAGATAACCTGAAGACAGGCCTGGATATTTAGTTTTTTGCAGATTAAACGAGATATAAGCTGCCTTGAATTACTTCACGGGTTTCCTACCACAGATAATGGAGTTAGAGAGACTGCTTTTCTGCATGAAGAATAATTCCTAGCTGGAGTACAATTAGATGCAGGGGATGTGAAAATGGAAGAGGGTTCTAAAAGAAGCCCAGCAGCGGAAAAATGCTCCACCTCTTCTGAAATATCAGAATAAATCAGAATATGGAAGACTGCAAAGACACCCGGGGAAGAGGGATTATTGGTTGTTGTTGTTCTTATTTTTACTATGTATTTTGTGGTTTTTTTATATTGTAAATTGATGTTATGAACTGCCTGAGATCTGCGAATGAAGGATGGTAGACACCTACATAAATAATAATACAGTAATAATAACCTTGGCTATGAGTCCTGGAAGACCAGTTTCCTGCCTTGCAGGCCTTTTATGTCCTTTTAAAATGTGGGTTTTTTTGGGGGGGGGGTTATTGGGTTGCTGTTTTTATTTTGACTATGTATTTTGTGGTTTTATATTTTGATTTTATTCTGTGAACTGCCCTGAGACCTCCTGGTATAGGGCGGTATATTAATTCAATAAATAATAACAATAATTTTCCCACTTGGCTTGGGTGGGCCTTGACTCCAGCTACAAAATATCAGGCTGCTAAACAGACTCTTCGACTGGGGCGTTGCTTAGTGGAGTTTGTTGCTGTTATTAATGTTATGTGGGAATTGTCCAATTTGCTTGTGTACCTTTTGATGTTCTATTTATAGCTTATGACTACCGTTGTAATTATGTGAATCTTTCCATGTTGTAAGCTGCCTTGAGCATCGTTTCAACTAATAAAATGGTGATGGTGAAGATGGTGATGAAGAGCCCTTTTCCTCCGTCTCAGATCACATGGGGAAATGCAGCCAAAGTTGATAGCAAGGGTGAGGAGGGCTGGGAGCCAGAAGGGGAATCCTGGAGGCTAAGAAACTTTTCAAGCCAGTGGTTCCCATCCTATCTGTATAATTACAGTGGTACCTCAGGTTAACCATATATAAGATAAGATAAAACTTTATTCGCATTAGCCAATGGCCACAGCAACAGTAAAACATTACAGTATACGCAGAATAGGAAATATGATATAAGAGCACAAGTCCTGAATCAGCCGTCAGTTAGTGGCCCTTATTCTGACTGCCCCTGCTATGAACCTAGCCACCTTTGCTGCTATCTGCTCATCTTGATCTGATGGAAGGAAGGACATTGTGGCAGTGGTTGAGCACCCTGGGATGGTTAGTATGAGTGGCGTGATGATGAGATACAAGAAAGTAGCTACAGTGGTACCTAGGGTTAAGAACTTAATTCGTTCCGGAGGTCCGTTCTTAACCTGAGACTGTTCTTAACCTGAAGCACCACTTTAGCTAATGGGGCCTCCTGCTGCTGCCGCGCCGCCGGAGCATGATTTCTGTTCTCATCCTGAAGCAAAGTTCTTAACCTGAGGTAATATTTCTGGGTTAGCGAAGTCTGTAACCTGAAGCGTATGTAACCTGAAGCGTATGTAACCTGAAGCGTTTGTAACCCAAGGTACCACTGTACACATAATGGAAGAAGATATAATAGTGCCACTGTATTCTGCTCTGGTCAGACCTCACCTGTCCAGTTCTGGGCACCACAGTTCAAGAAGGACACTGACAAACTGGAACGTGTCCAGAGGAGGGCAACCAAAATGGTCAAAGGCCTGGAAACGATGCCTTATGAGGAACGGCTAAGGGAGCTGGGCATGTTTAGCCTAGAGAAGAGGAGGTTAAGGGGCGATATAATAGCCATGTTCAAATATATAAAAGGATGTCACATAGAGGAGGGAGAAAGGTTGTTTTCTGCTGCTCCAGAGAAGCGGACACGGAGCAATGGATCCAAACTACAAGAAAGAAGATTCCACCTAAACATCAGGAAGAACTTCCTGACAGTAAGAGCTGTTTGACAGTGGAATTTGCTGCCAAGGAGTGTGGTGGAGTCTCCTTCTTTGGAGGTCTTTAAGCAGAGGCTTGACAACCATATGTCAGGAGTGCTCTGATGGTGTTTCCTGCTTGGCAGGGAGTTGGACTCGATGACCCTTGTGGTCTCTTCCAACTCTATGATTCTATGATATAAATAAGATCCTATCAGGACAATGGGTGTTTGGGAATTACATCTATCACCAGATTCTATGGAGTAACACTTACCTGCACAGCTAGGAAGAGTGCTATTGCGTTTCTGAAGCGACTTGCCTTGCTGCCCTGGCACTCCACAGCTTACTGAATAACTATTCTCTGTGTCTGAGGAAAAGAAAAGAAGAACACACCACAAAATATGCTGAGATGGTGGAAGGCCTTTTATTTATTGATTGATGGGCATTACCACCCAAACAGCACCTTGATCAATTATGTGGGTGGGACTTATCTGTTGTTTTCCCATGCAAATAAATACTAACCTAAAAAGACCTTCCTTCAGCATATTTTTATTTTTTTGCCTTCTTTGGACTTCAATAAAGCCAGGAATGGAATTTAAGAAAAACAATATGCTCTTTAATACCAACCTGGGACAAAAAGCGTATTGGATGGACATGATAAGAAACAGCTTTCCATCCCTCCCAATTTGCTGCAGACCAACTGGGCCTTTGGAGGTGGCTTGGCATTTGGAAGGCATTTCACCATCTCTGAGGAAGAAGAAACAGGAAATCACTGGTTCAGATAACGTCTGAGGGATCCTCCAGTTAAGCTCATTCATTTTTCAGACTGGAGTGGGAAGCAGAGGAAGGGATAAGCTGAGGGTGCATGTAAGCCTGAGGCCTTCGCTTGAGGGCTGGGACGATCTCCTCCTCCATAAAGCCACCTCATAAATACAAAAATTAATGTTGAAGCCAATCAGCCCTGGATACAAGATGGTATAACACATATCCATTTCAAATCTTAACACATGTGTGCATTAAAAAGTGATATGCATTTTTGAGAACCAACCAGAAGCTGTCAGCTGTATCCTCAGGCAATGGAATTTAATAGACACAAACTGATACAGGGTATTAAAGCTACTTAAAATTCTGAATGTTTTCATTATCCTTTTCAACTCTGCAATTGGTTTCAAGTTTGACACAAACTCTTAACCAAGTCTTACCCAACAATGTATTAAGGACCCTAAAACATCTTTTGTGGGATGATATAAACATCTTTTCCATCTGCTCCATGAGCTTTCTAGCAATACTTCTGCTAAAATCAGAGTAGGACTCTCAGGCTCTTTTGACAAATACAATTCCAATAAAAGAAGGAGTTAAACAAAAATGCAGTCTGATTCCCATGTGCTTCAACCTTTTTCTCACAGCTATAATTCTAAGGCTGAATCTCTACAACTAGACCTCCTAAGACTTCTGTTCTTTTATATACAGACAATATGGTTCTTGTTTTACACAGTTAGGTCTAGAAAGACAACTGTCTAGGCTTGGAGATTACTGTACAGTCAGAGAACTAAAATTACCATATATTTCCACGTATAAAACAACTCCTATTTTTTTGAAACCAAAATTAAGAAAACAAAACCCTAAAACAGAAGTGAAAATCTGGACAATGGGGGGGGGGGGAGAGCAGAAAGTTGTTGAGCTTTTTTTTGAGTGAGATCGCCCTCAAACTAGGCTGGGCCATGCCGTCAAGCCAACCAAGCCGAGGAAAAAAAAGGAGAGAAGGAGAGACAGCTCTTGCCGGGGGCTGTGGGAGGCCATCCAGTCTCCACTGGACTCTTCACTCAATCCGCCACAGCCTGTCTTCACACGCAGGGGAAGTCCCTAACTCACTGAGGGTTAATTAACTATTTAAACAAGTAGTAGGCTCCTCAGAAATATCTTTCTCAAATTGTGTTATCTAAAATTACAGAATTGCAAGGACTGGGTTTCCTAATCAGGGCAACATTACACCTGTTGCCCTTGGAGTTTTCTGACATGCAATTTTATATATTTAATATATCAATAAGCTGCTCATCAGTGAAAGAAGAGGAAGAGTTTGGATTTGATATCCCACCTTTCACTCCCTTTAAGGAGTCTCAAAGCAGCTAACATTCTCCTTTCCCTTCCTCCCCCACAACAAACACTCTGTGAGGTGAGTGGGGCTGAGAGACTTCAGAGAAATGTGACTGGCCCAAGGTCACCCAGCAGCTGCAGGTGGAGGAACGGAGACGCGAACCCGGTTCCCCAGATTATGAGTCTACCGCTCTAAACCACTACACCACACTGGCTCTCAAGAAGTGAAAAAAAGAGGGAGGTGCCCTGTTCCAAAATGTTACCTACCAATACAATCCTTTTTATTCCAGTGTAGCTTCTTCCCCGACGGACATACACATTCGTAACTTCCCATGGTATTAAGGCACCCATAGTCACAGCTCCCATTACTGATGCTGCATTCATCAATATCTGAAAGTACATTCAAATGAATTAGTGTTGCACTGTAAGTAAATACTATCAGGTGTGATTACTCCTTCCTGTTGTCTGTCCACCAGAACTGCTTTAAGTTAGATTATTATTTTCCTGATTCCATGTTCATTCTTTTTGTGGACTCCAGAGTTGGTGCAATAGTAATTGTGGGCCATGCCTATTTTTCTGTCTCCCTCCAATCCTTGCAAAATCTAAGACCTGACACCTGGGCACTTCTCTGCTGAATGACCCACATTTTCCCTCACAAATGGCAAGGACGCTTGTAGAACTGAATGAGAGTTCTGTGGCTTTTCTGCTGACAGAATGAGAGACTGGTAAGGCCTTAATGGGGGGGGCATGACATTGCGTAGAAAGAAAATGAAGACTAGTCAAGAAACTGACCTGCAACAGCTTACGCCTCAAGGAATCACAGCATCATAGAACTGTGCAGTTGGAAGGAGCCCCCGGGGTCATCTAGTCCAACCCCCTGCAATGTAGGAATCTCAACTAAAGCATCCCTGACAGATGGCCACTCAACCTCGGCTTAAAAACCTCCAGGGAAGGAGAGCCCACCACCTCCTGAGGGGATCCGTCCTACTGTCAAACAGCTTTTACTGTCAGAAAGGTATTCTAAACCCTGGCTGCTAGTAGAAGACAGCTTTCATTAAAGGTTTAAACTGTAGTTTAATCCAAAGTCTAAAGAGCTGTCAGTACAGATTTTGGAAGCAGGGTATCAGGTGGGGAAGTGGTTGCTCATGACTCTGGCCTGTCGTTTGCAGGTTTTTATTGGTGCAAACTACAGTGGTGCCCCACAAGACGAATGCCTCGCAAGACGGAAAACCCGCTAGACGAAAGGGTTTTCCATTTTGGAGGCGCTTCGCAATACGAATTTGCTATGGGCTTGCTTCGCAAGACGAAAATGTCTTGCGATTCCTGGGGTGTTTTTTTCGCTCTCCACCCCCTTTTTCAAAGGCACTAAGCTGCTAATAGCCTTTTAGCAGCTAATCCGCTAATCCCTTAAGGCTTTAATAGCCGCTAATAGCCGCTAAACCGCTAATAGCGCTAATCCGCTTATGGGGTTGCTTCGCAAGACGAAAAAACCGCTAGACGAAGAGACTCACGGAACGGATTCTTTTCGTCTTGCGAGGCACCACTGTATTTACAGTGCAGAATCCCAAAGTTCATGTCTGTCTTAGTCACCTGCAGATTCCGGGAGTGCCCCCTTCTGGTTTCTCCCCCAGCATAAGAACTTAAGACACCCCAAATCTCTACCTCCCCTCCTTACGGGCGACAGAAACGGCATGTGTGCCTCCTGGCCGGCCGGGCTAGGGGAGGTGCTTGGGCTCTCAGTAGCATCTTCCAGCCTTCCCTTTACTTGACTACTCCCTTCCGCCTCTGCTCCACTGGAGGTGTGGCTTTCTCTACCACCGGACGAGGAGCTGAGAAATGCTGGAGGCTCTCTGTATCCCCCCGCCTGCTTCCCCCGTTCCCGATGGCAGTCCCCTGACCCAGGGCAACAATAACTCACAAGGTACCAGTGAAGTTAACTCTCTGTTCAAAGAAACAAAACAGCTCAGGCCTAGTCAGCACAGCAACTCTTCCCAGTAGGTCTTGCCCCAATGAGGCTCCTTCCCAAGCCACCTGAGGACTCAGCTATGTTAGTAAAGAAAAAAGCATTTTACAGTGGTACCTCGGGTTACGTTACCTTTGGGCAACATAACTTTCGGGTTGCGAACGTGGCAAACCCGGAAGTGTATACTTCTGGGTTTTGCTGCACGCTTTGCGCGTGCGCAGAAGCGCTCTATTGCGCCACATGCATGCGCAGAAGCAGCGCCTCTTGCTGCAGACTTTTCAGGTTGCGCATGGACCCCCAGAACTAATTAAGTTCGTATCCGGAGGTTCCAGTGCATAGGTGTTATTACACTGTGACACCAGATGGCACTGTGGAGTTCCATCTTTCGCCAACGACACGTTTTCCTGAAACGCATTTTTGATGTGTCTAGATCCAGCCTGAGTCTCTGACACCTTGTCTATCTCTGCTCTGCCCGCTTCATACCTCAGACCAGGAAGGAAGGGAGATGGTCACAGCAGGACAAGGAGATTCCCTGGATTCTTCAGCAGCCTCCTTCATCTCTGCCTATTGGCCCCACTCCTCTCCGGCCTCTGATTCTGCACTACTCTCTGCCATAGACTCTTCCTGCCCACTAAACCCTGTTGCCTCTTCTGCTTCTGACACCTCTTCCTCCCAATCTGCTCCCTCTGACCACTCATCACTGTCCCACCACCAGTCCCTGGGTTCTGAGCCTTCTTCCCCACTCCTCTGCGTCCAGCCAGCCCATGACAGCTGCATGCAGAGCTCAGTTGTGTGTGATTTGAATTTGCCCTTTGCCTCTAAGGCCGACTTCCCCCTGGCCTACTTAAAGCAGTGCTAAGGGAAAGAGGACAGAAGCCCAGTATGCTGTTGGCCTACCCTCTAAGTCAACAACAGACCAGGAGCTGCGTCCCTATAATTAAGGGTGATCAAGACAAGAATCACACCATGCCCACAGATATGAATCTCTAGTTCCAGAACTTATATTCTGCTTTGCATCAACGCTGGAGGCCCTGTTGGGCACCAGAGATGATGGGTTCTCTTCCTAGTTTGGCCTGCTCTCCTTAGATCAGGCAGATTACCTTGCTGAGACACTGAAGGTGGAAGAAACGAGAAGCATTGTTAAGCGAATAAAGAAGGGGCAGGTGCCAGGTCCAGATGGTTTCCCAGTCACAAAATCTCAGAATTGTAGAGTTGGAAGGGGTCATCTAGTCCAACTCCCTGCAATTCAGGAATCTCAACTAAAGCATCCATCGCAGGTGGCCATCCAACTTGTAGGAGAAAGCTCCTGCAGCCAATCAGAAGCCGTGGAAGCCCCATTGGATGTTCGGGTTCCAAAAGAACCAGAACAATCACTTGTGGGTTTGCGGCGTTCAGGAGCCAAAACGTATGAGTTCCAGGGCGTTCGGAATCCAAAGTAGGACTGTACTGCATTGCAGGGAGTAGGACTAGATCAGGCACAGCCAAACTTGTCCCTCCAGATGTTTTGGGACTACAACTCCCATCATCCCTAGCTAACAGGACCAGCAGTCAGGGATGATGGGAATGGTAGTCCCCAAACATCTGGAGGGCCAAGTTTGGCCATGCCTGGGCTAGATGACCCTCAGGGTCCCTTCCAACTCTGCAAATTTATGATTCTGTAATCCCTCTTAACTCTGCAATTCTAAAGCCTTATGGAGAGATGTCACTAAGCAAAGAATGAAAAATGAATCAAACTCTCCAAACCTCCGCAGTGTGTCATTCCATATAACGTGTAGCCTTTATGACACAGGCATTCAAAACTCCCAGGGTAGTTGATACAGGTGTGGTCGCAGGTCCTTTCGAAGGAGCATTCATCTATATCTTGATTTGGAACAGAAGGGGGAGATGATGAGAGAAACTGTGCATTTGACATCTAAGTTCAAAATAATCAACGTACCTCAATAACCTATCCATAAGGATCAATACAAGTCGAGGACAAGACAGGCAACACAGTTTTTTGCTGCCTACAGGGAAAGCTTGCACATGCCTCCCGCAGGCCAACCAATAGTGCGTGTTTTGCCTTTGCATTCCCAGCTATGAAAAAGCTCACATGAAACAGTCCTTAGTTACCGTATTTTTTGCTCTATAAGACTCACTTTTTCCCTCCTAAAAAGTAAGGGGACATGTGTGTGTGTGTCTTATGGAGCAAATGCAGGCTGCGCAGCTATCCCAGAAGCCAGAACAGCAAGAGAGATTGCTGCTTTCACTGCGCAGCCATCCCTCTTGCTGTTCTGGCTTCTGAGATTCAGATTTTTTTTTTCATGTTTTCCTCCTCCAAAAACTAGGTGCGTCTTGTGGTCTGGTGAGTCTTATAGAGTGAAAAATACGGTAATTACAAAGCTGAAACAATGTCTTCCTGCTGCAATCCCCATTTTGCCCACAGGGTGTCACCACTGAATTTCAGTGTATCAGGCGGCAGTTTGCAATTGTGGGTTTCAGAAGGAGAACTGAATTTCTCTCTCCTTTGCAATAGTCCTCCCTAAGGCAATCCCACGGCCCGGATGCATTCAGGGCACTGATATTATAAATTGTGCTGTTCAATGTGTCTCACCCACATTCTGAATTTCTGGTTTACTCAATTTTATATGCTTTTGTGTGCATATGATTTTGTGCATTTTATTGGTTTTAGATTTCGTTTGAATGATATGTGGTTTTTCAAATTGTACACTGCTTAGAGATTTATGCTAATAACTAAATAAATAAGTCCCAAACACTTTTGAGTATTAATATGCCCTTTATAAGCTATGATCTTCTGGCAGACATTCCACACCTACAAAAATATCAATAGCATCACTGCTATATTTATTACGTGAGCAAAATAATAACATTAACTGCATGTCACACACACTAAAATGAAAATTTTAATTAGTGTATATAGCTTCAAATAAAATTGGTCTTTTCAGCATTATTATTGATTAGTCATTAGTATTTATTCCACTTATTAGTCACTCTTCTTTTTTTTTTACAAAAAAGTCTCAATGTGACTTACAAAAAAAGGAGCTGTAAGAATTTACATAAATTACTGTGGAATAATGCTACATAATGATGACTCCGATGCACGGAAGTCTCAGGAATCTTAAAAATTAGATTTATAGCTTCCATTGATACTGATGTATATAATGTCTGCACAGGAGATTTTAGAGTTGACATTGTGCAAAGTGTCACACAAGGCATTGGTGCACAAGGTTTAACCATCACAGAGAACATCTTTTGCAAGCAGAAAGCACCTGTTGGATTCTGGTCACGAAGAGTCGGAAACGACTAAACAAACAAACAAAGTGCACAAATACTAGGTCAAAAGCATCTTGCAGAATACCCTCGCAACAGAACAGGAGACTGGAGGGCCCCAGGTACGGCTATGCAGAAAATGCAGAACACCAGGTAATCTGCCCTCTACGGAATCACCAGCCCGTTGTGAAATTCAGCACTGGCCATAGAAAAGAGAAAACTATTTCAGCCACTTGTTCTGCAGAAAAGGAAGCTTCTTGTGTGGGAATAGAAAGACACTGGACTCTCTCTTCCAGCCCTCTTCAGATACACGCTCTCAGTCAACTGCTGATTTCAAGCAGCTCTTTGATTTAGTCGGGAATTTGATTGTCACTTTATAACGCTGCTAGGCTCCCCTCTCTCCTCGTTTACCCTGCTTAAGTTCTGCAAACAACAGGGCTCAAGTTATCATGCTCCTGGTATGCAAGGACTGCCGGTGTATTTGACTTCACCAAAGTTACTAGAAGGGATGTTCGGCAGTTGCTGAACATTTATTTGTGCAATCTGCTAATCCTGGGCAAAAAGAATTTGAACAAACATGTTGTATGGCATAAGAGGTGGGTAGTCTATGGTGGTAAATGACAAGGGTGGCTTTAAGACAACATTTGTGGCCTATGTCCAGGATCTTTGACTAAGTGATCCTGTTAGATCTTACTGGAGCCTTTGCCTCCAGTTTGGCAAGCAGCAACCACGCACCACCAGGGGCATGGCTGGAGACCCTAAAGGTACCCCTCACTCTGGGGTTGCGCGCTGATCTCACTCTATAGGCCGAGGGAGCCGGCATTTGTCTGCAGACAGCTTCCGGGTCATGTGGCCAGCATGACTAAGCTGCTTCTGAAGAACCAGAGCAGCGCACGGAAACGCCGTTTACCTTCCCGACGGAGCAGTACCTATTTACCGTATTTTTCGCCCTATAAGATGCACTTTCCCCCCTCCAAAAATGGAGGGGAAATGTGTGTGCATCCTATGGGGCGAATGCAGGCTTTTTGCTGAAGCTTGGAGAGCGAGAGGGGCCGGTGCGCACCGACCCCTCTCTCTTTCCAGGCTTCAGGAAGCTATCCATAAGCCTGGGAAGCCCGCGGGAGTTCCCACAGGGCTCCCCAGGCTGCGGATAGCAGCCTGCTTGCCCGGAGCGCGGGGCGCCCTGAAGCAGAGTGCCCCGCCCTTCGGGAAGCTATCCGCAGCCTGGGGAGCCCTGCGGGAGTTCCCGCGGCTGGGGGGGGGGAATAATTTTTTTTCTTTATTCCCCCCCCCCCAAAAAAACTAGGTACGTCCTATGGGCCGGTGCATCCTATAGGGCAAAAAATACGGTATCTACTTGCACTTTGACGTGCTTTCGAACTGCTAGGTTGGCAGAAGCAGGGACCGAGCAACGGGAGCTCACCCCGTCGTGGGGATTCGAACCACTGACCTTCTGATCGGCAAGCCCTAAGCTCTGTGGTTTAGACCACAGTGCAACCTGCATCCCTGTTGGAGACCCTGTTACTAAATGGTATTATCCAGTCTATGACAAAAGCGCATCTAGGAGAGGTATTACTTCTGATGGGGTGTGTGAAGGTTCTGAAAGGAGTCAGTTCAGAGCATAGAATGAGCCTATTTGCGTTGGGGGGAAAGTGCTGCCCATCATATCCCATGCTAGCTTTCACAAAGCACTCTGGAGCATCTGTGGCTACAAGCAAGTGCTCTAAGCGTTGTGTTTCCCAACATGCCCCTCCTCTGCCCTGAGATGATGATGATGATGATGATAATAATAATAATAATAATAATAATAATAATAATAATAATAATTTCTTATTTATACCCCGCCCATCTGGCTGGGCCTCACCTGCCACTCCGGGCGGCTTCCAACAAAACAGCACAATACAATAGTCCTTCAGATATTAAAAGCTTCCCTAAACAGGGCTGCCTTCACATGTCCCCTTAAAGTCTGGTAGTCGTTTTTTCCTTTGACATCTGATGGGAGGGCGTTCCACAGGGCGGGCGCCACTACCGAGAAGGCCCTCTGCCTGGTTCCCTGTAACTTCGCTTCTCGCAGTGAGGGAACCACCAGAAGGCCCTCGGCACCGGACCTCAGTGTCCGGGTAGAACGATGGGGGTGGAGACGCTCCTTCAGGTATACTGGACCGAGGCTGTGTAGGGCTTTAAAAGTCAGCACCAACACTTTGAATTGTGCTCGAAAACGTACTGGGAGCCAATGCAGATCTCTCAGAACCGGCGTTATGTGGTCCCGGCGGCCACTCCCAATCACCAGTCTAGCTGCTGCATTCTGGATTAATTGCAGTTTCCGGGTCACCTTCAAAGGTAGCCCCACGTAGAGCGCGTTGCAGTAGTCCAAGCGGGAGATAACCAGAGCATGCACCACTCTGGCGAGACAGTCTGCGGGCAGATAGGGTCTCAGCCTGTGTACCAGATGGAGCTGGTAAACAGCTGCCCTGGACACAGAATTGACCTGCGCCTCCATGGACAGCAGTGAGTCCAGAATGACTCCCAGGCTGCGCACCTGGTCCTTCAGGGGCACAGTTACCCCATTCAGGACCAGTGAGTCCTCCACACCTGCCCACCTCCTATCCCCCCAAAACAGTACTTCTATCTTATCAGGATTCAACCTCAATCTGTTAGCCGTCATCCATCCTCCAACCACCTCCAGACACTCACACAGGACCTTCACCGCCTTCACTGGTTCTGATTTAAAAGAGAGGTAGAGCTGGGTATCATCCGCATACTGATGAACACCCAGCCCAAACCACCTGATGATCTCTCCCAGCGGCTGCATGTAGATGTTGAAAAGCATGGGGGAGAGGACAGAACCCTTAGGCACGCCACAAGTGAGAGCCCAGGGGTCTGAACACTCATCCCCCACCACCACTTTCTGAACACGGCCCAGGAGGAAGGAGCGGAACCACTGTATAACAGTGCTCCCAGCCCCTCTAGACGGTCCAGAAGGATGTTATGGTTGATGGTGTCAAAAGCCGCTGAGAGATCCAGCAGAACTAGGAAGCAGCTTTCACCTTTGTCCCTAGCCTGCTGGAGATCATCAACCAGCACGACCAAGGCAGTTTCAGTCCCATGATGAGGCCTGAATCCAGACTGGAAGGGATCCAAATGGTCCGCATCTTCCAGGCATGCTTGGAGTTGTTCAGCAACTACCTGCTCAATCACCTTGCCCAAGAATGGAAGATTTGAGACTGGGTGGTGCCTCCCCTCTTCCAGTCTCTAATGGTGCTGACACAGGTGACGAGCCTCCCAGCCTGTTCCTATGGGGTTGGATCATGTCCTCAATTCCTACTACACTTAAGACTACTGAAAACTAGTGATGGGTTATGACCATACCAAATTATGAGATGCAATTCTGAACCTTTTGTCAAAGAGGAGGATATTATGTCAGATGGGTGGTTGGCAGAGATTCTCTACACCAGTGTTCCCCAACCTTGGGCCTCCAGCTGTTTTTGGACTACAATTCCCATCATCCTTGACCACTGGTCTTGCTAGCGAGGGATGATGGGAGTTGTAGTCCAAAAACAGCTGCAGGCCCAAGGTTGGGGAACACTGCTCTACACAACAGAAAGGAAAGCATATTGCAAGGACAGAGGCGGTTCTTGCACATTTCTCTATGTGGCTGGGCTGCAGCCATGAACTAGAGGGTAGAATTCATTTTTCATGCCCATCCAAGTACATGACCTTGAACCTCTTTTACTGAAGCTTTCAAAATTTCCAGTTGCAGCAACACTAATTATGCTGGTGGTTTTGGTGATGTGGACACTTTCCTGCCTGTGGACTGAGAGCTCAGGCCACAAAGCAGCCATGAGACAGTAATGATTTTTGGCCCGTCCCAAAACTTGTCTGGAGTCCCACCACTGTCTCAAAAGTGAAAGGCCCTCTGTTCCTGCTGTTAGCCTCTCCATTTAGCACCTTGCACACCATTTGTGATTCACAGCTTACTCTGTTAAGCAAATACCACTGTGTGGATTGAGACAAACACAGTGTGAGCAAATGTCAATCTAGACTTTTGGGTTGCCTTATCAGTTATCACAAACTGTCGTGGCTGCAGATACATCAATAAGTCCCCAGCAGGGCCAAAGTAGACATTTCTGTGCCAGTGCTATACTCTCCGCCCCCTCCTTTTTGGCAAACTGCTAATCTCAAACCCCTTTGGAAATCAGTAACATGGAAACAACTATGGCTACTTGTGGTGAACCAACACACATCCCTCTGTCCTTGGCAGGTCTGCCTACTTACTAGGTGGGCTCTCTTTAGCCTGTGATGCCCCCCCACCCCACCCCCGGACAACTACAACTGCCGCTGTACCTTACTTAAACCCACAAAACAACAAAAAGTTGGAAACTTTCTCCTTATTCCCAGACTGGATGCCATCTTTTCACATTCCTCCTCCTTTTCTTCATTTAACACAGCATTAAAAAAAAAAGTTCAATGCAGATTAAAGGTAAAGGGACCCCTGACCATTAGGTCCAGTCGTGGCCGACTCTGGGGTTGCAGCGCTCATCTCGCTTTATTGGCCAAGGAAGCCGGCGTACGGCTTCCGGGTCATGTGGCCAGCATGACTAAGCCGCTTCTGGAGAACCAGAGCAGCGCACGGAAACGCCGTTCACCTTCCCGCCGGAGCGGTACCTATTTATCTACTTGCACTTTGACGTGCTTTTGAACTGCTAGGTTGGCAAGAGCAGGGACTGAGCAACGGGAGCTCACCCCGTCACAGGGATTGGAACCACCGACCTTCTGATCGGCAAGTCCTAGGCTCTGTGGTTTAACCCACAGCGCCACCTGTGTCAATGGAGATTACCGTCAAGCAAACAGACTTAAGGCTTGCCCAGCAATTGTTAAATTTCATACTGCCCTTCACCCGAGGATCACAGGGAGGTTTATGATATAAAAACACAAAAGTACATAATACAAAAATACTCACTTTACATACAATACTCACTTTACATACAATTGAGGCAGGTCAGTGCCTAAAGTCACCTGTTATGCACTATTTTGGCTCAGTGCCAGATTTACACAGCCAGAAGCTAACTAACTACAGTGGTACCTCGGGTTACATACGCTTCAGGTTACAGACGCTTCAGGTTACAGACTCCGCTAACCCAGAAATAGTACCTCGGGTTAAGAACTTTGCTTCAGGATGAGAACAGAAATTGTGCTCCGGCGGCGCAGCAGCAGCGGGAAGCCCCATTAGCTAATGTGGTACCTCAGGTTAAGAACAGTTTCAGGTTAAGAACGGACCTCCAGAACGAATTAAGTTCTTAATCCGAGGTACCACTGCAGCTGCTTTCTTGTATCTCTAATCCCTGCTGGATCAATTGCTGCAATAACACCCTCTACCCATTTGCAGTGCAGTGCAGTGCAACAGAAAATGCACTGGCCGTCTCCTCAGTGTATAAGCTGCCATAGTAGCACAAGGAGTTAGGCACTCGCCCCCATAACCAGTGGAAGTTCTAGGCCTAATAGACAAAATAAAAACCAACAAATTGCTGGGTCTGGTGAATTATAAAAAAGAGAAATAACACATGTACCTTTTTATCGGCAGGCGAGTTAATTTCTGTATCTATTAATTGTATTTCCTTTGTTTAAAAAAACTTTTTAAAATAAAAGTTCCTTACAAAATCAAGCTTTTTTTTTAATAAAAAAAACATAAAATATATTATTTTCTCACAATAAATGAAATTCTAACGGACAGCTGTAAAGAGATGAGGCATTTATCCCTTTGACAGGATGTGTCTTTTAATTCAGTTCAATCTACAGCGAAAGAGCTATTAGTGCAGAGGTGGGAAGCCTCAGATCTGTGGGCCACATCTGGTCCTTGGGACTCCCCTAGGGCCACAAACTTTCACCAGGTCACAACTCTCACTAGCTTGCTCCACACCCCTTTTGTGGTTCTGCTTGGCTACCATACGCCCTCGACCGCTGTCGCCCATCCAAGCAAACAAGAGACTTTATCCAAGAAGGAATGTAAAATTCACATTCATTACTTTGCCCACTTTTGCCTTTTCCCCAGCCCCACTCTGCATTGGAATGTGGCCCCCTGAAGACTGCCTGGAAGAGAAAGTGGCCCTCAGGCCAAACATGGTTTCCCTAAACATGTGAAGGGGGGAAAGGGGGAATTTTTGGTGAATGTGCAGGGAAACACTTGGTGCTCTGCGCTGCCAAAGAAGGAAGCATTGCAAGCCCTTGAAGAGCTCCTTGCCTTGCCCTACTCTGAATAGGATAGGACTGGACAATCCATACTTTGCCAAGTTAAAATGTGGCCTCAACACCCTTCTCATCCTATTCATTTTCAAGAACAGAAAACCTTTAAGACTTTGTGTAAGACAAATGAATTGCTACATACTGATTTCTTTGTCATACACCTCCATAGCCATTAAATCCAGCCTTGATTTCTAGGAGGGCTGAACTAGTGTGAAGCTTGGCAGCTGCAGTGGCCAAAACCAAATTCAATAAGCAAGTTGCATACCAGAACACTTTGATTTAGGGTCATTTTGTCGTTGCTTACAGAAGCCTCTGAATACGATTACCAATTAGCTGAAACCAAGAGCATACTCATCTAGACCCCATTTTAAAAAAGGACATGACGTAGGAGAACAATTTGACACTCTTGAACATCATTTACAAAGAACCCAATTACAAGCCTACAACACCTGGTGGGCCAGCCCACCATTTTCCTTTCAGCTGCTTGATTTGGCAGCTGGTTCTCAGTTTCACGCAGAAAACATCCAGACGTTTCCGGCCTCTCTTCTCCCTTGGTTGGCACAAGTTGCAGGGCCCAGATTTGGTGGCCCCTGCTGCTGCACCAAACCCCACAGAGGCCTTCCAGAGGTCATGATTGTGGTCTTAGTCTAACACTCTGCCCAGTGTACTATACTGGCTTGTCTATATGGCCAAAACAACAGACTGACAAAACTATCTGAAATTACAAAAACACTTTTTTTAAAAAAGCAGAGTGTAGATCCAGCATCAACTAGAATGCTCTTCAATGATGTGACCAGAATTGTTTAATTTTCTGCTTTAGCAAAATAATGATCATGACTGCTATTTATTCTGCTAATTATTCATTTCCTACTGACTGCTAACATCGTTTAGCCAAGGGCTGCATCAGGAATAACTAATGAGAACAATAACAAGGTTCTGGTAAGGATCAGTAATTAAGGATCAGTAAAACCAGCTTGCCATCTGAGTTTATATAGTCCAGTTATTACTGGGGCTGAAGGAAGCAGACTTATTCACTGGGAAAGAGAGGAAATGAAAGCACAGAGCGAGAAAGTATGAGGAGTCTGCTGACAGAATCCCAGCCCTAGACCCAGAGTTTGTCTGAGGAATTAAACCCAGAGCAAGTCCACATACTGTGAACCCGAAGCCTACAAGCACATCCAACCGTCTTTGCAGAACAATATTGAGCGGACGCCAGGCAGAGGATGGTAAGCCCCAGGACAGGTAGACAGGGGAGTCCAACCAAGGGGATTAGAGGGGGCCGACAGGGATGGAGAGCCAGAGAGTAGCCTCTAGTCTAAAGATCTGAATCAGAAGTCTCACTGCCAGAGATGCATGGACTTCCAAGCAGCTGGATTCTTCGGGAAGGTTACCAAATTGGCCCTGCAACCTGCAATCAGGCTGTAATCGTTCAAAAGGAAATGAGGTCTTTTTTTGCTTCAAGAATCTTTGGGCACACCTTCCCAGGAATCAGTCGATGAGGAGAGAGCTGCAACTTCATTTGGAACATGATTTGTGGGGTGTGGGGAGAGAACTTCTGTAGCATCAGGTGTGTTAGGTGGGCACTCTCTTTGTCAGTTTGACAGCTTCCCTGCCTCCTAAAGGAAGGAGGACTCTTCTGACCCAGCCAGGCATGAAGACTGGGGTTTGGGTAATTTGCTCCTTGGAGATCAGCCTGGCCCAGCATAGCTGACTTAAAGTCCACAATGGCTTTGCATTGGTTTGGGAAGGGATGACCACCATCTACAGGCTGGAACTGATGTTAGAGCAACAGGAGTCCTTAAGGAAATAATCAGAGGTGAAGAGCTGGAGAAGACCTAGGTAAAGGGACTCCCGACCATTAGGTCCAGTCGTGACCGACTCTGCGGTTGTGGCACTCCTCTCGCTTTATTGGCCAAGGGAGCCGGAGGGCAGCTTCCAGGTCATGTGGCCAGCATGACTAAGCCGCTTCTGGTGAGCCAGAGCAGCGCACGGAAACGCCGTTTACCTTCCCGCCGGAGCGGTACCTATTTATCTACTTGCACCTTGACATGCTTTTGAACTGCTAGGTTGGCAGGAGCTGGGACCGAGCAACGGGAGCTCACCCCGTCGTGGGGATTCGAACCACTGACCTTCTGATCGGCAAACTCTAGGCTCTGTGGTTTAGACCACGGCGCCACCCGCGTCCCTTGGAGAAAACCTAGTTCATTGCAAAAACTGAGGGTGTGGCTGTAGGTAGAGAAGCTGAAAGTCTACCTCTGAGTGTTCCCTCCTGATTTCCTCACCTCCCTGCCACAATTTCCACCTCAGATTCACTAAATATGGCAGACCTCTTTGACTGATACTGTTGAGACATGGTTGAGGCAGAGAAGAGTGCTGACGCTTGTTCCTTGTCTGATTCTCCCCTTGCCTGCTCAGGGGAAAAATTGCAGTGAGGGAGAAATAAGCCTAGTTTGTCTTTGGTCTCCTCTTCTCCCACATTGTGGAGTCAGGTCTTGAAGAGAAGGTGCTAGCATAATGGAAAAGGCAGTTGTGGGAAGGTGAGATGACGTCCACAAGTGTTTCCAAGTGACTCACATGGCTTGGCAGCCTGT